>NC_068566.1:34776181-35084923 GCF_025698545.1 Gossypium raimondii
TTTGAAGCATGATGCTGGTTTTGATGAAGATGCAATCTTATTCATTCATACTTATGTATTGTCGATGCAATATTTAGTCATCTAAATGTGAATCATTCATTGGAATTTTAGGTGATTCAAGTTGCTAGAATGATCATTTGCCTCAGTGAATTCTTATGTAGCCTTGCCAGTTTCTATTTTACTTGAGGACAAGTAAAAACTCAAGTTTGGGGGCGTGATAGTACTAGAAAGAACATATATTTTCTCCCTACTTATTGGTTAATTTGTTCCCATTTACTTACTTTTAGCACATATTTTAGCATTTTTAGTTCAGTAATTTTTATTTTATAACTTAATGGATCTTAGCTTATTTATCCCTCATTTTGTCATGTTTTGGTACTGATGTCGCTGCATGAGTATTTTTAGATTGCGCCCAGAATTGTCGCCACATCTGACAGCTGTCTGGATAGGAACAAAAATGCATGAGTTGTCCAGTCTAGTACAACTAACTTGTACGTACAGAGGCAACATGATTCTGATGAAAGGACACCTGGGCTATTTGAAAAAAAATATATATTCACATAAAAATAAAAATAAAGGGAGGAGAGTTTTCTGGGTTTATCATCTTCTCCAACCTATCCTTTGAAGCTTTCGACTATGGCGGCTTAAGCTCTGACATGAAAAGGATTTATCTTAGCTCTTGACAAAGAGCCCTGAGTGCAACACAAGAGGGAATAAATAGATTCAAGTCGAGTTGTCTAGGAATAGTATTCTCCACTTGTTTCTTTTATTTTTCTTTTCTCAACGCTGGTGATTACTTTCTATTTCATGTTTGTACGGAAGTACACATGATTTTTGGGTTAAATGTTATTTTATTCAATCTTGTTTGTATTGTTTAATATTTGGGTTTGAATGCTTTTCTTTTAGCGTGGAAGTGTTATTGTGATCATTGACACTGGAAAGTGCAGTGACAGTTCAAGCTAACAAGCATGACAACGGAAGTTGCTTAAGGATTAGAGGAATTTAATCTGCTTGTTCTTAATAGTGTTCCATTGCCAGCATCGGAAGGTGAGGTTAATGTGCATGTTTAAGTCTTAGATTAAATATAGAAGTTAGGCTTGGTAAGATATTCATTGTAGTTTAATGCATCAACAATCACCTATCCTTTTATACCTTGTGAGCACTTAGCATTCTATTGAATATTCACATTGAGGATCCCAGTTTCTCACTATCATATTCTATCTTATTATTTCAAGTTATTGCTTCGACACCTACTCTCACAATTTATTTCTTTTCTATCAATTTATTGCACTAATGTTAATAGGCAAAAGACAACCATCCTCATGGGATTGATATCCGACAGACTCATATTTGTCTACTATACTTGCATTGACAGTGTACGCTCGCACATTATTGTTGTGACGTTAAACAGCCAATCATCCCTTAAAATTAATGCAATTTCAGCTCAAAGTGCACGTTGGGAGAGAGTTGTTTTGGCGTACAGTTGGGCAAATGAGTAAGTCATTTGCCGTATTCGAATTCCCGTGAACAAATTGGTGTGTCCAATTGGAAAAAGCTAGTTGGGTTCCGTCAAGGGAGATAGTGATCAGATTTAAACAACTCACATGGTTGAGGCTGTTAATTCGAGTTGAGCTTTTCTAGATCATAAGGCTATCGATATCTTAAATTGCGGATGCATGTTACGTGGTTAGATAATCAGTAAGGGTTGGTTTGCAAGTCGTATCAGAACCAACTACAGAAGGAAGAGTTGACGGTTGAGGCGTCCTTAATCACTATAACCAACTGATCATTCAGAAGAAGGAAATCACTTTTCAAGGATAGATTCGAGTTCAGAGTGTATCGAGGCTAAGGCTAAGCATTCACATATTAGATTTTCCAATTTAATTTAAATTACTTAGTTTTATTTTTGCAACTATCATTCTGTTATTCTTTCATTTCATTTTATATTTTTTTTGTCAACTAAAATTTCCCTTTATTTTTTTCAACTCTGCACATACAGGCCGTGGGCACGAAAGTTGCCTAGACTAAAAAATCTAGTTACGTAAATAAGAAAATTAAGAAACCAAATCCCTGTGGGATCGACCCTACTTCTCTATACTATTGTTTAATTCAGTTAGAGCTAGGAAATTATATTTGGTCGCTTCAATTTCCATCAAACTCCCACTAAAATGGAATATCTTGAAAAGACATTGCACCCATATTAGCAGTGTGCTCATAAAACCTTGGGCGGTAGTGCCGTAGTAAACGATCCAGAATCAAGGAGTTTGTACCATTATACTCGATAGATACCTGACCACTTTGAACTCTTACTTTAACAACCAAGAATTTAAAGTCTATGTGCATTGAATTTGGTGTGCTCCTGTTGTTATTGGAATAAATGATTGCAATTTGTTATGATAATTTGCACCTCAGTGACAAAATTTTACCTCCATATTCCATTAAAATAAAATTTTGTATACTTGATGATTTCTATCTTATCAAACCTTCGATATGTGAGCATGTAATTTTTTTTTGAAGATAATGTATGAATCATTTGGTTGCTTTTCGACTATCCATACCCGATTTGATCAAAGATATGCTCAAGATCTGAACAATGTATGCAGTATCTTAACACGTATAAACTTGAACAAATATTAGACTTCTCACTACTAAAATATGGGGAATCTTATGCATTTACATACTCTCAAAATCATTCTTGGGGCATTGATTAATATTATTTTTTACTCCCACTAAACTTGTGATATATACAATCATTAACCGAAGCCATCTCGTAACCAAATGAGATAATTACTTGGTTAATATTGTAATACCACTAAAAAAAGGCCTACTTAAATCGATAGGTGAATTTCTTTAATTTGCAAATAATTAACTTTTATCACTGAACACAAAGTTTTCTAATTAAACCATATACATCATCTCATCAATATCACCATTGAGAAACACAGTCTTAATATCCATATAATGTAGCACAATATCAAAATATATCGCTAAATTCATTATAATTATTTCTATGTTGGACCTTTTTAATGTCACTAGTTCTTGAGGTTGTAGAGTTTGTTACTTAACCTAGAGGTTCAACGACATTGTCTTGATCCGCAGTTGCTACTTGAACAATTTCAGGTATAATAGACTTTTCCTAATCATATTCAATAGGAATTAAAGGAATGTGTTAAGAAATATCAACATATTCTTCTCCAAAGACCATGTCTGTAAGTCTCTCTCCCCCACAAACTCAACATCCTTAAAAAATAAGCATTATAATCTAAAAAATAACCTTAGTAGTCGGATCAAAAAATTTGTAACCCTTAGATCTTTCAAAGTATCTGAAAAATCAAAGGGATTAAAAGTACCATTGGACACAAGTTCTCAATTCTCTCATTTTTAGAGACATAACCTAATCTCTTGTGCCACAATGAAGTTGAATTCTTAATGTTTAATTTCTGTTTCTTACCTATTACGGTAGTATGCAAGGATTCATTAAATGAACCAATAGTATCAACCAAATTAAAATTATGAAAGAGACTAAATTTTCCATTTCCTAATGAAAAAAAAACAACCAAATTTGTCCAATGCTAAAATGGAAATCAAGTTCCGCCTAAAAATCGGTACAAAAAAAAAAGTCTCACTCAAATTCAAATAAAATTCAATTCTTAATAATAATCTAAAAGTCCCCTATTTCTTCAACTTCTATTGAATTACCGTCAACTTCATACATGTATCTTTCACCATCATTAGACTTTCAGCAATTCTGACAACCTTTCATAGACACACTAATGTGAGTTGTTGCACCAAAATCTATTCACCAAGTGTGTCTAAGTACCAAAGTCAAATTAGCCTTAAAATAAATAAATTTAAGAAATGCACCTGTCACACCACAAGAGAAACAATCATCCTTAGTTAATTCATTTTGTTGTTTCTTTTGAAGTGTCGTATGCATAGCTTTCTTATTTTTCTTTATATACGCCATTGAAATTAGTTTTGTTATGAACGTAACAATTTTAACCTTTTCGTTCTTGACAAACCTCTTTTCGATATCAACCATGAATTCTTTGTTGTGATAATCTTATTAGATATAATGCCCCTGAATGTTTCAATGCATGCAAAGATGTTGGTATGTATAATAGTAGCTGAATAAAACAAAGCAGGCTCACATAATACTTTAAATTTAAACCAAAATAATATAAATAAAGGTAAACCCCATCACAAAATGCCGAACACTCTATTAATATTTAATCTTTGGACAAAATATTAACTTGTAAGTGATATATTGGTGTAATAATAAAATACTAACAATAAGAACATGTGGTACAACAAATCTTCCTTTGGGACAATTCATTACTCACATGCAAAATGAAATAATCGTCACATGTTTATTACCACAGTTGTACATGTAATTTTCTTAAATGTTACTTTCCTTTGGGCCAATCAATATTAACTTAACGTAAGTTACATGCACACAACATTTATATTTTAAAATAAAATATTTTTCTCAACAGAGGTCACTTTGGCATCTTATTGCTTCAATTAAGTTATTTTAAAATACATATTAACATACTAATATTTAAATTTAAAATTAACCCCATAGTCAAAGGTCAAAACTAAATTTTTTATTGCACTACGCTTTCGAAATAACCCAAAATAAGGTTGTCGAAATAGCGTAATTAAAAAACCATAAACCTTAATCTTTGACTATTTTTTTATACTTAAACAATCACCATCAAAATTTTTACGATTAAAATTCAAAAGCAAATTTTAAAAACCAAATTCTTTAAACACATATTGTCAAAACACCCAAAAATTGAATATATATTCATATAAAAAATAACAACTTCAATTAAATAAGGGTTCAATGTGCATTCAACCTAAACATATAACAAAATCGTAAATTGACAATTCTCTATAGAGCAAATTTCTATATACATATTCAAAATATATGTGCTTGAGGTTTCTTTAAAAAAAATAATAGCAGAGTAAAACTAAACTAAAAGCATGCAATCAATTTAAAAATCATCACTTTACAAGACTAACAAAATATGAATCGGTAAATTTTCCCTCAATTATATGAAAATTCAAAATCATTTTTTACATCAATTCATGAAAATTGTCAAATGGACTAGCAGTTTCGCTAATATTATCCCCAAATTCACGTATAATAAAGAAACAAATCGTGAATAGATTTTATCTTTTAACAAAGAATAAATAAAATATACAAGATATTATATAAATATAGTCCACCACGATTCAAGCCAAAGTCTTAATCCATGAAAAATCAAGAGAATGATAAACATATTCACATCACGATAAGGGTAATTATCACTCATTAACATAATAACTTAATAGTTACCTTAAAAACTACAATAATTTCATAACTATAATAACAGAAAAATATATATAGTAATTATTAAAACTAAACAAAATGATTTAATTTGAATTACTTTCTTTAAAAATAGCGTCTTCTATGATTTCACAAACCCAAATCCATTTTCTTTTAATTTAATTGATTAATTAATAATATTTTAAAACCATAACAAACCTATATGACTTAGGTTTTCTAACCGAAAATAAAAACCACAAAGAATTACTATTAATAAAAATGTTC
Source organism: Gossypium raimondii (assembly GCF_025698545.1). NCBI lineage: Eukaryota > Viridiplantae > Streptophyta > Magnoliopsida > Malvales > Malvaceae > Gossypium > Gossypium raimondii. The sequence continues at coordinate 34,781,781 of NC_068566.1, forward strand.
AACCATGAATGCGTTGAATGTAAATCAAACAAAATCTTTAACTGATTTAAACCTAACCAATTTCCAATACCTCAGCTAAAACAAATAATTTTCCATATAAACTAACATAGATAGCCATTTTCTTATGCTTCTCTTCTAAAATGTAAAATAATTAAAATTTTTAATTATTCTAACATTGCTCTAGTGATTTTATTTTAAATCCTCCACAGAGCTCCAATGAAGGAAAAGTTTGAGCTACATTATTGAAAGAACCTGTAGAAACTAAAAAAAAAAAACATAAATTGTAAAGAAATTGAGAATCGGGGTCTTGATTCTCCATATAAAAATTTGGCTCTCTTAAGAGTGTATGTTCCATTTAGTCAGCTTCTTGTAAGTACAGAACTGGATTTTCCAATTTTAAATAAAAATTAGTGTTATACTAAATACTTTGTTTTACCTATTGAATCAATACTCCATTTACCTTGTTTGTTTCCAGAATCGCCTAATCAAGAGAAATTTTCTTAAAAAAAACTAGAAATAATACTTAAATTACTAGCTAACGATTACTGGGCTAAGAAAGAATCGATCAGCACAAAATCAGAACGGTTACCCACAAAATAAAAGTACTAATCAAGATAGAAAATTGAAATGTAATTGATGTAGATAACATTGTTACAACAATAAATCATGTAGATTAAAAAAATATATCAACGTAAAAATATGAATTTTGTTTTCAGCATTAAGAGAAAATTAAGAACGTTGATTGAAGCATAAATTTGATTTTGTTTATTCTATCATAATCGCAATTGCTTGAGATTTAGAGAATAGAAACACAATTTATTTTTTGTTGTTATGAAATCAAATGACGATAGTAGAAAGAAGCTTAATATCTGACCTATTTATGTTTGACAATATATTAAAGTGTTGCTAATTCTATTCCAAATTTACATTATTTGATTATTTTAATAGTACAGGGTTAAATTGATCCATTTAATAGTAGATAGACTAAATTGATCATGTCCCAAAATAGATGGACCTCTTAGGTAAATTCACCAAAAATAAATATCAACACAAATAAGCAAATATAGCACCGAACATAAACTTTGATAAAAATAAAAAAATTAATCAAATTAATTAAGTATACAATACGACATTAATAATTTAAAAAGCATAAAAATTAAAAAGAAATTAAATTTGAAAGAAGGACTAAATCAAATTAAAGGAAAAGTATGAATTAAAGACTTAAGCACATAAACTGCAAATTGTAAAGGAGTGAAACAAAATTATACAATTTGGAAGAAAATGGAACACTTCTAAAATCAATATATTATAACATAGTGTTAAAATTGAAATGGTGTATAATTGATTTACAGGTAAAATATAAATATAATAAAAGAGAAGGTGAAGTGATGCCAATGAAAATAATTGAATTAAGAAGTATGCTGTGACATGTTAATTTAAGGAGGGGACTACATTGTAAAGATGTATAAAGTCTTGAGACACGAACACAATTATTTAGAATGTGAGGAGTTAAAGTGTACATATGACAGAATTAAAAGGATAAAAAGTGAAATAGCGCAATTATTTAAGATATGAAATTGGGATACAAGGACCAAATTGAATAAGTGGAAGAACTACTAGATACTAAATTGCAATTTTACCAAAAATGAGTAGCGACTCAAGAATGAAATTTTGAAGAAAAATGAGGGTAAAATGAATATTTGTAATACCCCAAAATTATTACAGAAGAAAGTAAGATAGTATCTTTGATATAGTAAAATAAGGAAATAAAGTGACATAAAGGGAAATTTTGAGTTATGTCAACATTGGGAAGTATATTATGACATATTAATGCAAGAAATGATTAAATCACAAAAGTGAGAAAAATTTTGTTGCACAAGAGTAAATACTTAAAATTTGAGGGGTTAAAGTGTAAATATGAAAATATGAAGGACCAATAGTGTAAATATTTTAAGCGTGGAATGATCTAGAAATTAAGGAAAATGGATGAATTAGGACCAAATTGACTAGGTGAAGAATTATGAGGGGCTAAATTGTAATTTTATCAAATTAAATGATGACTCAAGGATGAAATTTTAAAAGATCATAAAGGGCAAAATGGTCAATTAAAGAGAGAGGAATCTAGAAGATAATGATGATGTTAGAGATATTTTAGATTAATTAAATAAATATTAGTTTATTAATATTTTAATTTAATTTTAAATGATATTTTTATTATTATTATAAATTAAAGAAAGACAAGTGTATGGTGATAATAGTATACAAATGTCATCATATATATGTATAAATTTGTAATACAAATATTTATTTAAGTAATAGATATTTGCTAAAATGAATTATAATGTATAATTATAAATAGGTAAATAAGATAAAGGAAATGAGAAAGGAAAGAAAAAAAGAGAGAAACAGAGTGCAAACGAAAATAGGAAGGAAAGAAAAGGGAAAGAAGGATAAAGGAAAATTAGAGATTTCAAGCTTGAAGTTTAATTGATAATTTAAATTAAGTCATTTTCTTGTAATTTTGAGTTCTTGAAATCCTAGAGATAAATACTACTTGATTTATGTTGAAAATTTGAAAGTTAGTAGATTATTAGATGTAAGATTTCAATTTTTTTAAGTTTGATATTATTGAAAAAGCATGGAAATGATGTTATAGTAGAGTTTTCTTATATAAGGTTTTATGCTCTTAATATATTAGTGAAGAGAAATAAGAGAAAGTGATGGGAAATATTATAGAAAAAGGGAATAAGGGAGTTATTATAAACTTGGTAATCAACATCTTGCACTAAAAGAGTTTTTGGACAGCAGCAATAGGCTAACTTTGCAAAATCACCATAAATTTTTGAGTCTAGTTTCTCATAGAAGAAACAGTGTAAGCAATGGAATTGTAAATTATGAGATATAATAAATTTGATGAGACAAGGTCAGAATGATTTTGTTTTTCCCTGTTCTGATTTTGGAAAATCATTAAAAATTGTATAAAAATAATTATGGGTTATAATTTATATGTTTAAAATTATTAATGACTCTATTTTCAATATAGATAAACGGGAACATCATTCGAATCCCGTACGAGGAGATAATTAAATTTTAGCGAAGAAGAGTCGAAATTGTCAGACAACAGAATAGGGATAAATTTAAAGAATAAACTGTACTTATTGGCTAAACCATAAATTCTGAAAATTTTATGGTAAGAAAATATGTGAGTCTAGTTTCATAGAAATTTAGCGGATCTTAATTCGGAGTTCTGTAGCTCAAGATATAAATAATTTATTGACTATGACTCACGTGGACAGCTTTGATACGAACATAAGTAAATAGTAGAATTATAGATAATATTACACATAAGCATGTTATATACATTAAGGATGTGGAATGGAGAGGAGGAGGAGGAAAATATATGAATATTTTTCTACCATGGGTTTGCATTTAAAATGGTTAATTTGCATGATCTAGACTCAGGGACTAAATTGAATAAAAGTAAAATTTTAGGGGCAATTTTGTTAAAATGTCAAAAATGAACAAATTGCATGAAATGAATTGTTGTATTATTTAAATTAATAAATTGAATGAAATATTAATTTAGATCAAGATCGGGTAGAAAATCGAGAGAAATGGAAAATTACCAAAATGCCTCTATATCTTAGTATTCCTGCAATTTAGCCTGGTAAGTTCATGTAACTTGAATTATATTATTAAAGGCTTGAAATGTATTTTTATTGATGTGAATATGATTTGGATGTTCATTGTATGATAATTGATGAAGTATTGATATTCTTGATGAAAAAGGAAAATAAATCTTGGTTGAATGGAAGGAAAATTCGATGGATTTCTGAAAAGGAATTGACGGTAAAAAGGATCTAGCCCGAATGGGTGATCCTATCCTGATATAGCTCTCTCGAAGAATATGTGGAAAATTGATTTAGCCTGGACGGGTAATCCGAATTAGGGTCTGAATTTAGCTTGGACTGGTAATTCGGATCCAAGCTCATTAGAGTAATTATCATTGCAGGGGATTTAGCCTGGACCGGTAATCCTGACAATACTCTATGAGTTTATATTACAGGGGATTTAGTCTGAACTGGTAGTCCCGTTGTAAGGATGAGGTTCGCGGGAGTGTGCTCTCTGAAATGGAAATGTGCGCACATGAATATAAATTGACAAGCCAGGAATTATATGCAAAAAGTGTACCTCTGAAATTTCATCGAATTTCTGAGAAATTCAACAAGATAAATATGGGAAATAATAAGGGTAATAGAAAACATGGAATTGAATTATTATTGGAAATATATTATCGAATTTAATACTCAGTTTGGATTGAACGCGGAATTGAGTACAATCGTTTTATGCCAAAGGATGAATTGACGGATAAGACCATAACTAGTTTATGGCACTATGAGCGTAAGACCATGGTTGGACCATGGCAATGTTTATATGTAAGATCATAGTTGGGCTATGGCATTCTGATGATAAGACCATAATTGGGTTATGGCACTACGAATGTAAAGGATGAATTGACGACAAATTACCCGAGTAAACCGAGGTTCAGCATTTGTTGCGGACCTTCGTGTTTACTATCTATTTAGCTCTCATGAGCTTCTGTTCAGCCTTCGGGCGTCTGAAAATGATGTACTCATATCCGTAAGTCGTTCTTCGAAAGGTAAAATATCGGGAGTTGTCTTGAATGATATATATATAAATATGAAGAAATGGTAAGAGAATGATATGTATTATGATATGTGTTTAAATCAATATCTTGATGTGTTGATATATGGAAACTATGTAAGTGGAGACAAGTAAATAACTCAAGAGTGACATGTCAAGAAAATAAATTCATCAAAGTTGAAATTATATGTAATATGTGCAAGTATGTTAACTAGTGTTGTTGTTTGATGCTTAGGCAAGTGCCAATCTATTGGTTGAATTGGTAAGTATTTAGTGAAAATATGCTAGTACTCATGAAAAAGTGGTAAAAGGTTTAAATTAAGCAATTTCTTATGAAATTACATATCATGTGATCAGTTTGGGAAATACTTTGGTTAAATGCACTAGCTTGTGACCGTGGTTGAATGATATGTTTATAACTTATGTGACATGCATATGGAATAAGCGTGGAGAGTAAAGACATGCAAATGACAATAAAAAAAATATTATGAAGAGTTAAAGTTATATAAAATCTTACTAAGCTTGGGATAATATGTTTAAGTGATACTGTGGATTATTTCACCTTGTGAGTTGATGAATATAGCTTCATGAGTATTGTGGTATCAATATTGGGTTATCCTTGATATGTATAGATTTCATATTTTAAATGAACTAATATGATTAAAGACTATACGAGCTTACTAAGCATTCATTGCTTACGTATTTGTTTTAATTTACCCTACAGATTATCGAAAGCTCGATTGGGTTGGAACCTTGTCGAAGATATATCACACTATCCATTGGTTCTATCGGTAATTTTGGATGATTTGATTCTGGTTATAATGGCATGTATAAGTTAATTTGGCCAACATTGGCTCATTAATGTTTTAATTTTGATTGGTTTCAAATATAAATGCTAGATGAAACGAAATGTCTGATAATTAATTTATAAACTCCGGTAATATAATTCTATTCGACACCGAAATAGGGTACGAGGCATTACCGGAGTTTACTAATTAATTTTCAGACATTTCATTTTTATCTAACATTCATATTTATAACCAATCAAAATCAAAACATTAATGAGCTAATGTTAACCAAATTAACTTATACACGCCATTATAACCAGAATCAAATCATCCAAAATTACCCATAGAACCAATGGATAATGTAATATATCTCCAACAAGCTTCCGATAAACATTTCAAAGCATCTAATAACTACACATATTACCAATAATAATTCAGTTCCAATATAAAACACACACATATATATAATATTCATTACAAAATAGAATTCATTTCAATTGAAATTAAACAAAATATAGTTCATATGAACTTACCGAGCTAAATTGCGTAAATACCAAAATTTAGGAACATTTTGGAAATTTTCTATTTTCTCAATTTCCACCCAATCTTGATCTAAATTAATATTTTATTCAATTTAATACTTTAAATAATAAAAAATTCATTTTATGCAATTTGGTCACTTTTGACATTTTACAAATTTACCCTTAAATTTTCACCTTTGTTCAATTTAGTCCCTGAAACATATAAATTGGTCATTTTAATAAAAAAACTCATGCTAGTTGAATAATCATATATTTTCCTCCTCCTCCTCTCCATTCCACATCCTTAATATATATAACATGCTTATATGTAACATTATCTATAATTTCACATTTATTTATATTCACTCAAAGCTGTCTACTTGAGTCATAGTCACTAAATTATTTATATCTTGAGCTAAAGAACTCCAAATTGAGATCTGTTAATTTTCTATGAAACTAGACTCACGTATATTCTTACCATAAAATTTTCAGAATTTTTGGTTCAGCCAAATGGTACAGTTTATTCTTTAAATTTTCCCTTGTTTCGCTGTCTGACTGTTTTGACCACTCTTCACTAAAAATGAATTATCCAATTGTACAAAATTTGGATGATGTTTCTGTTTGTTTCCTTTGAAAATAGACTCATCAAGAATTCTAATTATATAAAGTTTATCCTATAATTATTTTTTAAAAATTTTTAATGATTTTCCAAATTCAGAACAGGGGAACCCGAATTCATTCTGACCTTGTCTCACAAAATTTATTATATCTCATGATTTAAAATTATATTGCTTACACCGTTTCTTCTATAAGAAACTAGACTCAATAATATTTAATTTCATGTTTTATTCATCCTCTAATTAAATTTCCACAATTTATGGTGATTTTTAAAAGTTAACCTACTGCTGCTGTCCAAAACTATTTTAGTGCAAAATATTGATTACTAAGTCTATAACACTCTTATTTTCCTTCTCTACACTATTTCTCAACACTTTCTCTTATTTTCTCTTCACTAACATATGAAGAACATATAACCTTATATAAATAAAAACCCTACATTAACTTCAATCTCATACTTTTTCAATAATATCAAACTCAAAAATATATTGAAATCATGATGTTCTTACCTTGCTCAATTGACTTCAATCTTTAACTTGATTTTCTCTCTCCTCCAGCCTCTATTTCTTAAATCTAACTTGATATTCTAGCTCCCCATAGTCTCCTTGTCAATTTTCTGTCTTGGTGGCTATGTAAATTTCTTTGATTTCTAAGTGAAAATTGTGGATTTTGGTGAAAGGACCAAATTGTAAAGAAAGTAAAACTTTCTTTCTTTTTCTCTCTTCTCAAGTTGGCTGCATGGAAGAAGAAGATGATGGGTTGGTTCCTTTTTATTTTTCTTTCCACATATATATATATATATACTAAATAAATTAATAATAAATAATAAAATATTATTTAAAAATCAAATTAAAATATTAATAAACTAATAATTAATTAATTAATTAATCTAAAATATCACCAACATCATCATTGCCTTCCAGATTTCTCTCTCTTCTAATTGACCATTTTGCCCTTCATGTTCTTTTAAAATTCCATCATTGAGTCATCACTTAATTTGGTAAAATTACAATTTAGTCCCTCATAATTCCTTCATCTATTCAATTTGGTCCCAATTCATCCATCTTCCTTAGTTTCTAGATTATTCCACCCTTAAAATATTTACACTATTGGTCCTTCAACTTTTTCATATTTACACTTTAACCCCTTAAATTTTGAGTATTTACTCTTGGGTAACAAAACTTTTCTCACTTTTGCAATTTATTCCTTTATTGGATTAATATGTCATAATATACTTTCCAATGTTGACATAACTCAATTACCCTTTTATCACTTTATTTCCTTATTTTACAATATCAGTATTTTCATGCAACATTCCTATCATAATGCAACCCATGTCATAATTTTAAAATAAATTTTTCCTTGTCGGATTTGTGGTCCCGAAACCACTGTTCCATCTAGCCCCAAAATCGGGTTGTTACATCACCTGCACAAAACAAGCAGTATATGGAAAGAATAGATTGAAAATCAAATCAAAGAAAACATATTTACTTTCTATAATTTTATTTTACTTTGGCTATAAAAATGGCCATTGATACACTGTAATGGGGGGATTCGGAAATCAATAAAAAACAAATATTTCACAATAAAAAAAAACAGAGAATACAAAGAGAACGAAAACATCAATCAAAGAACGGAGGTTGATATCTATTTTCTTGCTTCATTTCAATATTTTTTTACTTTTACTTTTATTTTTTCTACACGAAAATAAAATAAAAAGAAAGAAGGGATTCACCTTTGCCCGGTTCTATAGCGCCGCCATGGAGGCCGAGGTTCATCGTTTCCGATGATAAACGACGCATTTTTTTTGGGTCATAAAAAATATATAATTTTTTTTCCGGCCACTGCATATGACGGCACCGTCGCCGGTGACCGACGGCCGACGCGGTGGTCTGGCGACCAGAGAAGACCGGCCTTGGGGGCTGTTGCAGAGAGAAACGAGGGAAGGGATTCAGTTTTTTTTTGGGTAAGGGGTTAAAATGATGTTTTTCTAAAAAATTTGGCTTTTATAGGCTTTGTAAAATGACGTCGTTTTGGGGCTGATTCCAATAGCCCAAAACGGCGTCGTTTCGCTTTTAATCCTCGCATTGACCCAACCCATAGCCAAGATCCGCTTTTTTTTTTAAATGGACTATTTACGTGCATGGTCCCTCCGCCTTTGCGATGGTTTGCAATACGGTCCTTTTTCTTCCTTTTCCGTTTCTTTTAAATTGACCCCGTAATTTTATCCCTGTTTCATTTTAGTCCCGCATGAAGCTGTACGTTTAGGGTGTTTGGGATATTTTCCACTTAGTCCCTGACTTTGTGCGTGTGTATAAATTTGGTCCTAGTTTCAGTTTTTTTTTTAATTTATACGCTCTAATTTTATTTTAATTTTAATTCGGTCCTAGGCCTTTTAAGCTTTAATTTATTTATTTATTATTATTTTTTTATGTTTTTATTATCTTGTTATTTTATTAATATTTTTAAAAAACGAATATTTTTCTCATATTTATACATATATATACATATATTTATTTTTTAAATTTGATTAATTTCGATAATGTAGTTATTATTTAATTATTTTAATCTATATATATATGTTCTTCATATGTACATGTATATATATTTATTTATTTTTCCTAATGAATATTCTTTTATATTTATATATATATATATACACGTATATATCTATTTTTTATTTTTATTTTTGAAAATGTTTAACTATCTATTTATATTTTAACACATATTTTATAATTTATGTACATATGTTTTTTTTCATAAATGCATTATGTATTTTTATATATATATATATTTTATAACCCAAAATTTATGTATAAATTATCTTTATGTCTTTTATTCTTCATAATTTCAAATGCATATATGTTTTGTACCTTTTATTCTATATATTTCGTTTATTTCCTTCATTTGTTTATTTGATTTATGTTTTCATTTATATTTTAAAAGAATGTCCTTTTTATTCTACTCATTTATTTGATACTTTGCATGTCATTGATTTTTTTATGTGTATTAGTTTCGTTTATTTATTTGTTTATATTAATTTTATACTATTGTTGTATTTATTATTGTTATTTTTTAAAGCGGCATTTATACATACATCCAATATAACATTACATCTTCATCATCGAATTTAAAAATAGAAAATTTTCAAAATAGAGATAATACTCAGATTTAGGATTTCAAGAAAATTGAACCCTAACGTATTGGGTTCCGATTTTCTTCGTAAAATCTAACAATGAGGATTGTTCTTTAATCAAACAAAATAAAACTTGTCATCGGGAATTCAATGTGTTGTGTCCTAACGTATTGGATGTGACACGTTGATTTCTCGAGATAAAGATTTTTAAAAATATATATATATATAAAGGAAATATTGAATGTTTGGGATTTTAAGAAATCGTGCCCTAACGTATTAATGTGATTTCTTCATAAATTTTAAATAATTAAATATTTTCTTAAATTTTATTATATCTGAGTTTTTGGACCAACTCATCTTGAAGAGAATAAAATGTTGTGCCCTAACGCATTGGGTGTGATATTTTTCTTTTCAAAAAGAGAAAGTCTTAATAAATAATTTCATTTAACTAAAGATAGTATTTTTTTAAACTCTCGACTTTAAGACATTAATTAATCAATTTTGTATCAATTTTTGGGCGTTACGAGGGTGCTAATCCTTCCTCGTACGTAACTGACTCCCGAATCCGTTTTTCTGAAACTCGTAGACCAAAACTATTTTTTAGGTGATCCAATTATACCTTAATAAAAGATTGGTGGCGACTCCCAATTTTTTTTTTAAAGTCGACAACTAATTTTTGTTTTTTTCTAAAAATAAAAAATGGTTTCGACAATATGCTTTATGAAAACGTGACATTGCTTGTATCTGCTGGAGTTGCTTTGATGGTATGGTTTTTCATAACTTTATTCACTATCATTCTAGTATACCTTTTTGTTGTTTTAAACATTTAATGACTTTCGATTGGATACCATTTTTCACAGCGAATCTAAGTTATGGATGCTTTTGTCATTGGAATAAAGGGACCCCAGTACTCACCCTCACGTGGAAAGGTTAAAGCATGAAAAACTTTAGTTCGATGAGCAAGCTTTAATTGGATGAATTTGCAATTCACGTGCTCCTTAATCCTCAATTAAAAATACAAAACAAAAATAAATTTTGAATTTATGTATGATGGTCTTCTTTTTAAATTTGACAATCATGATTCAACACTCCTAGCTAAATGTATCTAAAATATATATTAAATACAAATATTTCAAAATACAAATTACACACTATAAAACTTTCAACTTCCCACTATTGGTACTTTTGTTTAAACAAAAAAGAATGAAACAAAGAAAACAGAGTGACACCAAGGAGATGAAAAAGTGATGACAAACAAAAGAAATGAGAGTGAAACATGAGGTCAGTAATTCTTAGTGAAGAATATTTATATATCTTTTCTTTCCTTTTTTCACTTTTTCTTAGATAATATGGATGCTCATTCATTTGCCCCCACTTTGGTGGCTTGGATTGTTAAACATGTCAAAATCAAACAAAAGAATCTAGGGTTTGGGTTGCTTTTCTTAGTAGGGCTGAAGGACCAAATGTAGCCAATGGAAACCCTGAAACCGATACTCTATGGAGTGAAATGAAGCAACGAGTGTTAGCTAGAAAACACAAAAAAAGAAGAAGAAAAAGTTAAATTTCATGTTGGATAGGAAGGTATTTGATAACTTTTGGAGTTACTCACACTCCCATTGCGTTAACCACAACCCTTGTTTCCCACTTCTTTTTGTATGATTTTGTCCTTTATTTCTACTTTGTTATCTTTCTTACTAAAAAAAGGTAGAAAGTTTAGTTTTCCCTTTTTTAAAGTTCATCAAACTAGTATCAAATTTGACCCACTTGAGCTTTTGTTCTAAATACCATTTCCATAATACCTTCAAATCTGAATAGGAAGTGTGACACTTTGTAGTAAAATAGTGTCACTACCTTTATCAGATTAATTTCAAGTTTGGTGTCGAGTATGAGTATGTATCTTGTATTAGCATATTTAAATTTTAGTGAATAATGAAGATTCATTGTAGTTAGTCAAATTTTTGGATAAATCTATATATATATAATTCCTAGAATTAGATATAACCCTACTCAGCCCTTAAATGGGGGATGAATTCGGCCATCAATTTCTCAATCTGTTTCTTTCTTTTCTTTCCTCTCTAGTTATTTCTAACCGTATCACAAACTTTCCTTCTTCCGATATAGGATTATGAGACAAATTTTCCAAAGACCGAATGTTTCTAAAATTTGAAAATATAACATCATATTTTTTTAATTTTCCAAAGACCAAATGTTTCTGAAATATCATTGGGTTTTCATTTACACTGTCATTACTTTTTTCTAATTTTCTTGAATATTAATAATAATATGTACCATATAATTAATTAAATATCGTATCATGGGTGATTTCTCTTAATAAACTTTCCATTTACAAAATGAACACAAAATTAAAGGGTCTTCAATTGGAAATAGTTTCACATTATTAGCAAAACCTATAGATATTTTGATAATCAAGAAGCAATTAAAAAAGACCCACAGACTATAACAACATTAAAATTTTTACACATGAGATTCATACATTGGGACAAATGTCACGACATGTAGCTATCCACATAGGAAACTTTCCTTAATTGGTTATGCATATTGTAATATATATATATATATATCATACTAAATTTTGTGTTTTTATTATTTATAATTTAAAATAGATAAAATGTTATTAATCTCTTAACGGGATTAGACCTGATCATGGGCTGGGCCTCCCATACAGGCTCGAAGGCATAAATTTTAAAATTTTGTATTGACTTGGCCCAAATTTGGCTTAGCCCATGAACAAGTCTAAGTGGAGTTGACAATTTCATAATAAAAAGATATAGATTAAACAAATTTAAATTCCAAATATAAGATTGAAGTCTAACGATATATTAAAGTGTTGTTAACTCTATTCCAATTTTACCTTATTTGATTATTTTTAAAAGTATCAAGTTAAATTGATCCATTTAATAGTAGAGAGACTAAATTGATCATGTCCCATAATAGAGGACCTTTTAGGTACATTTAGCAAAAATAAATACCAACACAAAAAAGAAAATATAGCATCGAACACAAAATTTGATAAAAATAAAATAAAATAAATGAATCAAATTAATTAAGTATACAAGATGGCATTAATAATTTAAAAGCATAAACATTTAAAAAACAAATTAAATTTGAAATAAGGACTAAATCAAATTAAAGGAAAAGTATGTATTAAAGACTTAAGCACATAAACTGTAAATTGTAAAGGAATGAAACATAAATTATACAATTTGGTAGAAAATGTAACACCCTAAAATCAATATATTATAACATAGTGTTAAAATTGAAATGGTGTATAATTGATTTATAGGTAAAATATAAATATGATAAAAGAGAAGGGTAAGTGATGCCAAAGGAAAAAATTTGAATTAAGAAGTATGCTGTGACATGTTAATTTAAGGAGGGAACTAGATTATAAAGATGTCAAAAGTCTTGAGACACGAGCACAATTATTTAGAATTTAAGGGGTTAAAGTGTAAATATGAGATAATTTAAAGGATCAAAAGTGAAATAGCGCAATTATTTAAGATATGAAATTGGGATACAAGGACCAAATCGAACAAGTGGAAGAACTACGAGAGACTAAATTGCAATTTTACCAAAATGAGTAGTGACTCAAACATGAAATGTTGAAGAAAAATGAGGGGTAAAATGGTTATTAATCAAATTATATGATTATATGATTGAATATTAAAAAAAGAATATAGATAAAGTGTGATTAACTAATGATTACATCAGAAGTGATGGTGTGATGAAATTATCAAGTTAACTTGCATTTATGATAATGATTACTAAATTATAAAGTGTTCAAAAATTTATAACTTAAATAAAGTATTATGATGAAGAGTTTAAATGATGTGTTAAGTGTTAGAGGATAGATTGCAATGTGATATTAAAGTGAAATAACATTAAATGATGAATTCTCATGACGCTAGGGACTAAATTGTAAAGTTATGAAATGTATATAATTGAAATAAGATAAGTTATGATAAAACTATATGTTAAAAGATATGTGAGTTTTAAGGATTAAACTGAATATTAATTGAAAGCTTAATGATAATGTATGTTAAATAAAAGTTAAATGAAGTTCGAACATTGGGTCATGCTACACATTCCCAGGGAGATTAATGTAATTATTGATTGTATGTCAAAATTGACTTTTGATACAGGTTAAAATCTGACGAAGTTTGAAGAGATCACAAGGGAGGTGTTCGCAATATCTCCTATTGTTAAAAAAAGTGTTAGCCTTCAGCCTTTGATGTAATTAGTTTTTTTTTCAGTTTTGTTACTTTTCACAAAGGAAAAAAAAACATGAAAAAAATAAATATTACCTAAAAACAGTTTTTGGACAGCACTAGTAGTTTAACTTTGAAAAATCACCAAAAAATGTATAAATCAAATTAGAAGTTGAATCCTATATAGAATTAAATATTATTGTGTCTAGTTTCACATAGAAGAAACGGTGTAATCAATGGAATTTTATGTTATGAGATATAATAATTTTTGTAAGACAAGGGCGAAATGATTTGAGATCCCTCTTCTAACTTTGAAAATTAATAGTAAATTTTAAAAAATATTTAGGTGATGAAAGTTATATGAATAAAATATTAATGAGTCTATTTTAAAGGAAAACAAATAGAAATATAATATGAGACTTGTATTGAAAGATAAATATTTTTAGCAAAGAGGGTCATTGGTACCTAGTAGCAGAATAAGGAAGATTTGAAGAATAAACTGTATTTATTGGCTTATGTATAAATTTTAATTTTTATAGTAAAACTTACATGAGTCTAGTTTTAAAAACAAAAGCGGATCTAAATTTTGAATTCAGTAGATTGAGATATAAATCATTTTGTGACTGTCACTCAATTGGACAATTTAGCTAAAATTATGTTATTAGTAAAATTGATATTAATGTTGCATATAGGCATACAATACTAAAAGCCATAAGTTATCGTATAAATACGCATACATAAAGGATGTGAAATGGAGCGAAGAGGAAAAATAGTAGAAGAGTATGATGCTAAGAAATTATTTTAAGTGATAGAATTACTAATGCATAAGAATAGTTAAGTGAGTTGTTAAGACATTATGTGAATAATTGTAATATAATGACTTAATGAAATTATTTGTATAACTTTGATAGTTGTCTCAATCTTATAAATTTGATTCAGAATCAAATAGTGTTGAAATGGGAAATAGAAGCATAGAAATAATAGTGAATTTCATAATATAGTAATTAAATTGAATAAAACGTTAAATAGTATTTTAGTGTGAATATATATGATGCTAAGAGTTGAGAATAAGTTGTATGAATGAAGTAAAAAGTGGAATAGGAAGTAGGTGCTAGACTATAAAGAAAATTGAAAACGTGGAGAAATTGAGAAAAAATAAGTGCACATTGCGACATGGCCATCTGACGCCACGATGACGCCCCTGATGTTGAAAATGTTTGTAAACAGGTCCTAAGTGGTGGATAAAAGCTAAATAGTGCTAATGAAAGCTCAATTGGAACTCGAAACAAAACCAAAATTTTATATTAACCACGATTTGTTTAGTTAACTTAATTAGGGACAATAATTGAATCGATTTTCTCTAAAGTTGCGTCGGCAACGATGTAATATTTCAGTACTCAGACCTGACAAACGGATCGGGTGTAGGGGTGTTGCAAAATCATGTGAATCCTTGGGTGAAAATAGTGGGTTGAACATTTTTTTAGTAATTTTAAATGTAAGGTATTAGTAGGAAAATAAAACAAATTTTTTGAATTTTCATTTTTAACCTTTAAGATAATGCTTACTATTGCACTTGCAAAAGGGTCCATATAAATAATTAAAAAACACAGAAGTTCTTGTAAATAAATTTCCCTTTACTATTGCACTATAGATGGCAAAATTACTCGCCTTTTTCTTTTACGTTGTCATCCATTTTCTTCTGCTAACTTTCATTAGGCCTTTTTTCCATTTATTTCTTAGAGCTAAACTGAAGTAGAGAATATAAGCAGTGGTTGGAGTTTAGAACTCTCCATTTGAATATCTATATATTTCAAATATATTTTAAAAATATGAAATTATTGTTTGAGATCCTAAGTTTTTTTTTTTTTTGGTTATTTTGCTAGATCTAGATTTTTTTAAAGATCTAACTATAATTGTACTATATGATATATTTTAGTGGCTTTTAGTTAGATCTTCCTTTAATTGGGTTCATTATCGTGAAGCGTCACCAGAGCATGAAAAAGTCTTTCTGCTCACGTTAATATGGAGTCTCCTTTAAGAATGAAACAAAGAAAACAGAGTGACACCAAGAAGGAGATGAAAAATTGATGACAAACAAAAGAAATGAGAGTGAAGGATGAGGCCAGTAATTCTTAGTGAAGAATATTTATATATCTTTTCTTTTCTTTTCTTTTCACTTTTTCTTGGAGAATATGGATGCTCATTCATTTGCCCCCACTTTGGTGGCTTGAATTGTTAAACTTGTCGAAATCAAGAAAAAGCATATAGGGTTTGGGTTGCTTTTCTTAGTAGGGCTAAAAGAACCAAATGCAGCCAATGGAAACCCTGAAACTGATACTCTACGGAGTGAAATGAAGCAATGAGTGTTAGCCAGAAAACACTAAAAAAGACGAAAAAATTAAATTTCATGTTGGATAGGAAGGTATTTGATAACTTTTGGAATTACTCACATTCCCATTGCCCTAACCACAACCCTTGTTTCCCACTTCTTTTTGTATGATTTGGTCCTTTATTTCTACTTTCTTATCTTTCTTACTAGTAAAAGGTAGAAAGTTTAGTGTTCCTTTTCTTAAAGTTTATCAAACTAGTACAAAGCTGACCCACTTGATCTTTTGTTCTAAATACCATTTCCATATTACCTTCAAATTTTAATAGGATTTTTGAAACTTTGTAGTAAAATAGTGTCGCTACCTTTATCAACTCAATTTCAAGCTTGGTGTCAAGCACGATTATGTATCTTGTATTATTAGCATATTTAAATTTTAATGAATAAGGAAGAACCATTCTAGTTAGCCAAAATTTTTGATCAAATCTATATATATATAATGCCTAGAATTAGATATAACCCTTCTCAACCCTTAAATAAGGGGATAAATACGCTTTAGCGCATTTGAGCCCACGTTCTCTTGCACTGACAACATTGTCGATGCCAGCCGAACAAAACTCAAGCAACAACAAATCTGTATATTTATCCCACTAATAGATTTAGAGGTTATCTAACTCATTTTGTCTTGATGAGATAGAAGTTTGACTTTATCGAATCAAGAAAAATAGTTTACAAAAAGTTAAAAAGTGTAGTTTGAAGAAATAGATATATCGATCGCTTCTTTTTCTTCAAGTGCAACAATCACAAGAGTTGAGTTAATGTTTCTTTGAAGTATGTTATTTGAATTTTATTGCAAGTATTGTGATCTCCTTATTTTACCGCTGTATTTATTTCTCCAACAAGTGACGAGATTCAAGTCACACAAATTCTAACAAGGATTTCGAATTCATCACACTTTTCACGTGTCACAACTCAAAAGACATATTGGTAAAGCTCTTCTCCTATGCTGCCCTTGGTTGGCACTAATGTAGCACTCAGGAACCAATGAGAATTCTTGATCAAAGGATTGTAAGAAAAGGGGACCATGCTGCTATTTAAGTTTTAGCTGAGTTGGTCAACACTTTTCCTGAAGACTCAACTTGGGAGAACTTGTAAGAGCTTCAACAAAAATTTCCAACTTTCTATCCTTGAGTACAAGGATCTAGTTCGAGAGGGTAGCAATTGTTATGGAACAAATAGGAAGGACAAAAAAGGGTTACCTATTTTTGAATTTATTAATTTTGTTTAAGTTGTAAACGTTGCGTTTTAGTGGATTTTAAAACGGGGCTTTTTAATGTGGGGGAGGGGCGGCTTGGTACAAAACGATATGTTTTGGGCCTAAGAGTCATTTAAATGAAATAGTGTATATGGAGCTGAATTGTTACAATTGTATTTAGGGGTGAGCATTCGATCGAATCTAAAATTTTTGAGTTAATTGAGTTTTCGAATCTCATTTTATCATCCTAACTTTATTTGAAGTTTTCTCGAATCGAGTCGAGTGAGATGGAATTCGAATCGAATCGAATATATTTGTTCGAGTTAAATTTTAAAAAATAATTTTGGGTCCTTGTAACCACTGTCACCCATCGTAATAAAATTTGTCCACCTTAATCAATTTTTTTACTAACTTTCATCACCTCATAATTTATTTATTAATTTTTTATATATTGGTTAGCTTCTTTGCTTGCTTAGTTATTTCAATTATCTTCAGATTCTTGTCACTATGTATTTTGGAATTAAAAATATTTTAAATGTAAAAATATGATTTTTAATAAAAGTTATTTTAAAAATAAAATGTGAAATTGATACCAATATAAAATTTAACAAGAATATTTTATGGCATAATTAATAATTCAATTTTAATATAATTTTCAATATTACTAAACAATTCAATAATATAAATAATATAAAATGTGAAATTTAATTTAATAATATAAATAGTAGATATAAATAAAAATATTACTATTTATGTTTAGTGATTTTTTTGGATAATTTTGATTTTTATTTGAGAGTAAAGGGTGAGAAGTAAAAGTTTAGGGGAAAAATAAAAAGTTTTGGGAAATAAAAGTTTGAGGGAAAGTAAATAGGAGGGAGTAAAATTTTGGAGGGAAAATATTAAAAAAAAAATTGGAGGGGGCAAGGTTTGGGGTAGATGAGAGGTCGGATGGGAAAAGAATAAAAATTTTAGGAAAAAAGTGGGAGAGAGTAAAAATTTTGGGGCAAAATAAAAGGTTTTGAGGGTTTTTGGGAGTAAAATTTTGGTGGGAAATGGATTTTGGGTAGATTGGGGGGTTGGGAGGGGAGTAAAAGTTTTGGGGGAAAGTGGGAAGGAGTAAAAGTTTTGAGGGAAAAGTAAAAAGGTTTGGGAGTTTGGGGTAAAAATGTAAAATATTATAGTTTGATATTTGAATTATTCGAATTATTCGAGTTATTTGAATTCGAAAACTCAACTCGATTCGAACTCGAAATTTGAAAAAAAAATTCGAGTTGATTCGAACAACTTGATTCGTTTAACTCGAAATTCAAATTTTTTTTTCGATTTTTTCAAGTCGAATCGAGTTTTGCTCACCCCTAATTGCATTTGAGGTGTTATTTTCCTATTTAGCCACCAATTAGGATTGGAAGGTAGATTTGAATTTCGCCAAACAGTTCCTCAATCTATTTCTTTCTTCTCTCTTATGCTCTCTCCCTCATTCTTTTCTTCCCTCTCTCGTTGTTTTGTTCTCTCAAATTTCCAACCCTATCACAGACTTTCTTTCTTCTGGTATAGGATTATGAAAATATAACATAATATTTTTTAATTTTCGAAAGACTGGTTTTTGATTAATATTTTTAAAATTTTTTTTCAAATATTAATAATATTATGTACCATATAATTAATTAAATATCGTATCATGGGTATAAAATATGTAATCATCCAATATCGCACCATGGTTATTGTATAATTAATTTTATATGGTTTTAGAAGTGTCAAGATTCATTGATCCAATATTTTGTTGTCTGCAGTTGGATATGTTTGTTCAAAATATAAAGACGAAATCAACGAATAAAACCAAATTAATTACATTTGGACTTAATTATCATTTGAAAAATACTAATGAATCTTAAATTACTAATATCCTATATAAATTAATTTCGCTTTGCTAGAATTGGTCTCCATTTACAGCATTGTGTTTGACATTTTTATATCGGGTGATTTCTATTAATAAACTTTTCGTAAAGGCTTTTCAATTGGCAATAGTTTCACATTATTAGCAAAATCGATAGATATTTTAATAATCAAGAAGCAATTAAAAAAGACCCACATAGTATGACAACATTAAAATTTTACATATGAGATTCATACATTGGGACAAATGTTACGAGATGTAGCTATCCACATAAGAAACTTTCCTTAATTGGTTATGTATATTGTAATATATGTATATATCATACTAATTTTTATACTAGTGTTTTTTTATTATTTATATTCTTAAATAGATAAAATGTTATTCTGATCATGGGCTGGGCCACCCGTACAGGCTCGAAGGCTTAAATTTTAAAATTTTGCATTGGCTCGGCTCATGATCAAGTCTAAGTGGAATTGATAATTTCATAATAAAAAGATAAATATTAAACAAATGTAAATTCCTAATATAAGATTGAAGTCTAACAATATATTAGAGTGTTGTTAACTCTATTCCAATTTTACCTTATTTGATTATTTTTAATAGTATAGGGGTTAAATTGATCCATTTAATAGTAAAGAGATTAAATTGATCATGTCCCAAAATAGAGAGACCTCTTAGATACATTCATAAAAAATAAATATCAGCACAAAATAAGCAAATATAGCTTCGATCATAAAATTTGATAAAAAATTAATCAAATTAATTAAGTATACAATATGGCATTAATAATTTAAAAAGCATAAAAATTTTAAAAATAAATTAAATTTGAAATAAGGATTATAAAATTAAAGGAAAAGTATGTATTTAAGACTTAAGCGCATAAATTGTAAACTTTAAAGGAATGAAACAAAATTATACAATTTGGTAGAAAATGTAACACCACTAAAATCAATATATTATAACATAGTGTTAAAATTGAAATGGTGTATACTTGATTTACAGGTAACATATAAATATGATAAAAGAGAAGGGTAAGTGATGCCAAAGAAAAAAAAGTTGAATATAGAAGTATGTTGTGACATGTTAATTTAAGGAGGGGACTAGATTGTAAAGATGTCAAAAAGTCTTTAGACATGAGCATAATTATTTAAAATTTAAGGGGTTAAAATGTAAATATGAGAAAAGTTAAAGGATCAAAAGTGAAATAAGTGAATTTTTTTACACCCCAAACCCGGCCTAGACGTTATGCCCAAATCTTGATTGTTACTTAATATGATTGAAAATTTGGTTTCTGAGTAATTGTAAAATCGTCATAAACTTTCAAAATCCGGGTTTTATTCAAAATCATTTCTTCTTGTTCTATTTACTTAAATTGTTGTTTTGTTTTTATTTTCTAAAACTAATAATTTTTGCAACGGAAGACTACATAAAACCGGATATTTGAGAAACATAGTTCGTTGTCAGAAATCATTTAATTTTGTAGAGAAGCGAATTTTGTCAACTAAAACATTTGAGTAGTAAAGCAAAATACGGAAATAAAGTTTAAAAATCTAAACAGTCAAAAAGTCCAGAGAGTCCAAAAATTTAAAGAACTAAAATACCAAAATTTAAATAAATCAATTTAAATAAATTATGACATTAATCGAGCTCCAGTTTGCACCAACCCGCCTAAGTCTAAGGATTACCTAAAAATATTAGTCAAACAGAAAGTTTTTAAACTCAGTGTATAACGAATAACTTAAAACAATTAAACGCATATCAAATAGATTTATTAGAAACAAATTTATAATGGAGCAGATATAGACATATAATCTTACCCCAAATGTTACACACCAACTTCGTCCATTCCAACACACCATATGGGTGTAAAACACTCATCCAACCCTACACACCACTTAGTGTCATTAGGACACTTTACAGAATAGTTGCAGCTGAGCTACCAGATCATTAGGCGAATTGTCACCATTTTACAGAAACACTTCCTCCACATATTAATATACCCCATCCCAGATGCAAATATAGAATATAACATATATCAGGCATGCTTACAATATAAACACATAGCATAACAGATACAAAGGTTTAATCAACATGTGACATTTCAGTTATACAAATAGATATCATTATTCAAGAAAACAGTAGGCAAGATTTCATTTTTTACAACACATTTAAACACGTACCGACCATACGGAAAGCCCATGGTTGATCAGAACAATGTATGCGGCCCTAGGAAAGATTTCAGATTTTTAGGCCCACATGGCCCAAATAGCCCAGATCGTGTATCACACACGGTCCAGCACATGGCCGTGTGGCGTTGACAGTGAACTTTTTCGGCTTTCACCGACTACTTTTTTTCGTGTTTTCGGCACTCACCTTAATAATTTCTGATGTATTTTCACAACCGGATAATTTCACACCTAAACCAACAGTTAACACAACCTAACTCAATAACGGTTTGCGAATTTAAACGAACGTTGTTCACAAACAACTAACTAAAACCTTCCAAAACATCATCGAAACCCTTACCACTTAACGGACAACAATAATACGAAATTTAGGTCGTTGGAGAATTGCCAATTGTCTTATGAACATCCCCTAAAACAAACCGAATTAATTATTTAATCCAAAATACACTCTTCGCATCACAAACTCGAAATTCAACCAACGCACATGCTTAACCAACACTTGCAAGAACAAAATTGAGTAAAAGCGATAAACCCAAAACAGATTGAAAGCACCAACAGCAACGAAAGGAACAAGAACAGATGTGAGAGGCTAGAAGGAGAACAAAATTGAATTGAAAAAGAAACAAATTAAATTGAAAAGAAACAAATAGCACACGCAGGGAATGTGCAAAACGGCATGAAGTGGGGAAACAAAAGCCAAAACGTGGGTTAAGGGAAAAATAAAATAAAATAAAATAAAAACAATCTGTTTTAAAAATAAAAGGGTAAACAATATATTTTATTTATTTTATCTCTTTAAAACAAAACCAACTTTAATCAAATTCAAAATTCTGATAATTAATCAGATTTTTTTTTCCACAAATAGAGTTTAAATAGACCACAACTACCACATGGCCAACTCAAACAAAAATAACAAAAATATTATCAATATGTTCATGTGAGGATTCAAACACGAGATTGTAAAGTAAACTAAAGCCTTACCACTGAACTAGCAGGTTCATTCTAAAATAAATTGACCGAAAATAATATTTAAGCTCAACGAACAAAGATAGACCTAGAAACAAAAATTAATTAAATTTACCAAAAGAGTATGACTTGAACCCAAGACCTTAGACACAAAATTAAGGCACTTAACCACCGATATAGATACTTAATTACAAAAAAATCTAACAAATCACGTATACCAAAATTTTGGGGCGTTACATTTTAAGATACGAAATTGGGATACAAGGACCAAATTGAATAAGTGGAAGAACTACGAGAGACTAAATTGCAATTTTACCAAAAATGAGTAGTGACTCATGAATGAAATTTTGAAGAAAAATAAGGGGTAAAATGGTTATTACTCAAATTAGATAATTATATGATTAAATATGAAAAATGTTGAAATATGATTGGTTGAATATTTTATTATTTATAAGATATTTAACAATTAAATAATTTATTAATTAGTATGAGATATTTTTAAAGAAAAGTGTAGAAAATTACTTTCATCTTTCCATGCTTCTCATGTCACTCTCTAAATAGATGGAAAGAAGTTTTCATTTTCATATAATTTGGCCATTTACTATTAACTCAAATTTTTCTCCCAAATTCTTTAAAAATTTTCATAGTCACCAAAAAGGAGAAGTGAAGTAAAGATACTAGAGAGTTAGAATACCATCTTGGAAGCAAGAAATTGGAGTGTCAAGTGAAGAAAGTTGAGGAGAAAGTGAAGAGACTAAAGAGACAATGTATGTACTTCAAGAACTTTACTTTATTTAATTTTATTCTAAGTGTAGATAATGTTAAATAGTTGAACTAATTATGAATGTACAAATATTATGTATGGAATTGAATTAGTGCATTGAAGTAGTAGAAAATGACTGAATTGTAAAGTAATCAAAATAATTTATGTGGAATTGAATATTAAAAGAGAACATAGATAAAGTGTGATGAAATAATGATTACATCGAAGTGGTGGTGTGATGAAATTACCAAGTTAACTTGCATTTATGATAACGGTGACTAAATTATAAAGTGTACAAAAGTTTATAACTTAAATAAAGTCTTATGATGAAGAGTTTAAATGATGTGTTAGGTGTTGGAGGATAATTTACAATGTGATATTGAAGTTAACTTACATTAAATGATGAATTCTCATAATGCTACGGACTAAATTGTAAACTTATGAAATGTATATAATTAAAATAAGATAAGTTATGATAAAACTATATGATAAAATATATGTGAGTTTTAAGGATTAAATTGAATATTAATAAAAATAATAATGACTATGTATTTTAAATGAAATTTAAATGAAGATCGAACATTGGGTCGTGCAACACATTCCCAGAGAGACTAATGTAATTGTTGATTGTATGTCAAAATTGATTTTTGATGCAGGACAAAATCTGACGGTGTTTGAAGAGATCCCAAGGGAGGTGTTAGAAATTTCTCCTATTGTGAAAGCAATTGTTAGCCTTTAGTCTTTGATGTAATTAGTTTGTTTTCAGTTTTGTTTCTTTTCACCAAAAAAAAAAAATGAAAAAATAAATATTACCACCAAAACAGTTTCTGGACAACACTAGTAGTTCAACTTTGAAAAATCACCAAACATTGTAGAAATCGAATTAGAAGTTGAATCCTATATAGAATTAAATATTATTGTGTCTAGTTTCACATAAATTGTGTAATTAATGACATTTTATATTATGAGATATAATAATTTTGTAAGACAAGGGCGAAATGATTTCTAGATCCCTCTTCTAACTTTGAAAAATAATAGTAAATATTAAACAAATGTTTAGGTGATGAAAGTTATATGAATAAAATATTAATGAGTCTATTTTAAAGGAAACAAACAGAAATATAATATGAGACTTGTATTGAAAGATAAATATTTTTTCGCAAAGAGGGTCATTGGTACTTAGTAGCGAGAACAAGGGAAGATTTGAAGAATAAACTGTATTTATTGGCTTATGTAGAAATTTTGAATTTTTATAGTAAAAATTACATAAGTCTAGTTTTTTTAAAAAAAAGCGGATCTAAATTTTGAATTCGCAGATTGAGATATAAATCATTTTGTGACTGTGACTCAATTGGACAATTTAGCTAAAATTATGTTATTAGTAAAATTGATATTAATGTTGCATATAGGCATACAATACTAAAAGCCATAAATTATCGTATAAATACGCATAAATAAATGATGTGAAATGGAGCAGAGGAGGAAAAGTAGTAGAAGAGTATGATGCTAAGAAATTATTTTAAGTGATAGAATTACTAATGCATAAGAATAGTTAAAGGAGTTGTTAAGACATTATGTGAATAATTATAATATAATGACTTAATGAAATTATTTGTATAACTTTGATAGTTGTCTCAATCTTATAAATTTGATTGAGAATCAAATAGTGTTAAAATGGGAAATAGAAGCATAGAAATAATAGTGAATTTCATAATATAGTAATTAAATTGCATAAAGCATTGAATAGTATTTTAATGTGAATATATGATGCTAAGAGTTGAGAATAAGTTGTATGAATGAAGTAAAAAGTGGAGTAGGAAGTAGGTACTAGACTATAAAGAAAATTGAAAACGTGGAGAAATTGAGAAAAAATGAGTGCACATCGCGATGTGGCCATCTGACGCCGCGATGATGCCCCTGATGTTAAAAATGTTTGTAAACAGGTCCTAAGTGGTGGATCAAAGTTAAATAGTGCTAACGAAAGCTCGATTGAAACTCGAAATGAAACCAAAATTTTTTACTGACCTCGATTTGTTTGGT
This sequence comes from Gossypium raimondii, assembly GCF_025698545.1. Taxonomy (NCBI): domain Eukaryota; kingdom Viridiplantae; phylum Streptophyta; class Magnoliopsida; order Malvales; family Malvaceae; genus Gossypium; species Gossypium raimondii. The sequence continues at coordinate 34,807,168 of NC_068566.1, forward strand.
TAACTTAATTAGGGACAATAATTGAATCGATTTTCTCTAAAGTTGCGTCGGCAACGAATGTAACATTTCGGTACTCGGACCCTACAAATGGATCGGGTATAGGGGTGTTGCAAAATCACATGAATTCTTGGGTGAAAATAGTGGGTTGAACCTTTTTTTAGTGATTTAAAATATAAGGTAGTTGTAGGAAAATAAAACAAATTTCTTGAATTTTAATTTTTAACCTTTAAGATAATGCTTAAGAATAAATATCTAACTTGAAGTGTTAAATATGCAATTCCAATTTGCAAAAGGGTCCATATAAATAATACAAAAACATGAAAGTCCTTGTAAATAAATTTCCCTTTACTATTGTACTATATATGGCAAAATTACCTACCTTTTTCTTTTACGTTGTCATCCATTTTCTTCTACTCTTACTTTTGGAATATTTTTCTTTTCATTCTCTTTTATTCCAGAACTATCATTAGGCTTTTTTCCCCATTTATTTTTAGAGCTAAATTGAAGCAGAGAATATAAGCTGTGGTTGGAGTTTAGAATTGTCCATTTGAATCTCAAAATACTTCAAACATATTTAAAAAAATATGAAACTATTGTTTGAGATTCTAAGTTTTTTGTTGTTTTGCTAGATCTGGATTTTTAAAGATATGATTATAATTGTACTATATGATATATTTTAATGGCTTTTGGTTTAATTGACTTTAGAGAATTGTTGGACAAGTTCGGTAGCACGATATAGTTATGACACCATTGAACTTGAATTAAATTGTAAATATTGTAAATTAGTTTTAATTATTCACTTGTAGTTAGATTTTGGGATAATTATAGCGTAATTATATGTTAGAATTAGGAGAAATCAGGTTATTGAACATGATGGGACAAAGAGAAGCTAATCAGGCACAAAAATAGACGACCGAAGGACATTGAGACATCCTGAAGGGCTTGGAGTAATGTCGTGTTGCGCCATGTATAGGCCATGGCGCTACAGAGGCTCTTCGAAGCCAAAATACATGATGTTAAAGTGTCGTGTCGTGCCATAGCTTGTGCATGGCGCGACACGAGCAGTTTGAAGCAAAAATGTGTATTTTTAAGGTGTTGTGTCCCACCATGCACAAACTATGGCGCATTACGCTCGTGTTTTTCAGTCAAATCAGGCTATTTCAGGCATAAAGCTTGTAAAAAGTCTATTTATATACATCAGTTTTAGGCCTGAAGACATACAAATTAAACACTCTAAGAAGAGAGGACATCCTCCTCTAGTCGCGATACCTCGTCCCAACGACCTAGCTTCGAGTTCTCGCATTCCCCACCTCCAATCTCAACAAGTAAATTCTCCTCTTCTATTCTTTTTGTAGTTCTTGCCACTCCCCAAAACCCGACCTAGTAGTTTTGGGTTAGTATAATCAGGTTTTTTTAACCAGAGGTTGAGTTAGATATCGGAAAATAGGGTCATAAATGAGTAAATTAAGTATGTGATGTTGGAAAATATGAGCATCACATATATAATAAGGGTAATTACATGTTATTATTTACTATCATAATAAGTTGACCCAAATTAAAAGTGATCTAATTTGGTTAGATTTATTGGGCTTTAATTATTAAATAAAGTATGTGTCAAATATGTGTAGATACTCTAATAACTAATTTCTAATTGATGATGGGTTGATTAGAAGTTAGAGCTAATTTGCCAAAATTATATATTAGGGTTATGGTCCCCAAATTATACACAAGCTAACTTTTCTAATATCCCATCTTTAGAAAAAGAGAGCCACATTCTCTATATTACTTGTGTTATGTTTCCGCATTTAGTTTTGTTCTTATTTATTCTTAATGATTTGACATGATTAGATCCTGATTTATTAAGTTTTATTTTAGATTTATTTTACAATTCTAACAAGTGGTATCCGAGCCTTGTTATGTCAAATTATTAGGAATTGATTAAGGTTGTTTCTTCTTTGAATGATTGATTCATGAAATTACATGGGTTTTATATTTTAGATATATGTTGAACTTTGAAGGTTTATATTAAACTATTTTTTAAATCTTGGTTATTTTGAATTCATATTAAAAAATTTAGGTTTTGGAATATTTGTATAATATTATTTGATGGAATGACCAAATTCAATTCAAAATTTAGTTTGAAATTCTTACTTCGTAGATTGGTCTGCAATTCAATTTCTGTTTACAATCTTGCATTTAGTTTTATAATAAATAAAGAAGGCATGAAGGTCAAGTTGGCCAGGCGATGATGTTTTGTTTTGTTTTTATTATTATTATTTTTTAATTCTTTATATATTTTTATATATCGTCGAGAAATCATTAATATCGCATGCCACTAATATTGCAAGCCATTAAACTTTTAGGGATTTGTTTTTAATTTTTTAATTTGGGTGATTTTGAATAGAAGAATTCAGGGACATCACAGCCCAACCCAGACTTCAGGAAGGCGGGCCATTAAAGCATTGGCGAGGTGCGAGAGGGGCAAGGCACCGATAAAGTAGGAGTTGGGATCTGATTCCTACTATTTTTGAACATTTTTATCTTTATTTGGATTTTGTACTGTATTTTATTTGGGATGATTTTTAGTTTTCGTTTTAGTTTTAATTAGTTAGGATTTAGTAGTTTATATATATTGTATGTTTTAGTTTTTCTTTGTAGAAACCCCATAATTTTTTATGACACTACAATTGCGAGCCAAACCCGAAAAGAGGAGTAGTCCCACCATTTTTGTTGCAGTCATCACGCTAATCGGTTAACCTCTTTCTTTATATTTTTTTAATTGCACATTAGGGACAATGTGTCGAATAAAGTGTGGCGTGACTTAGGAAGATTTTAAAATTTTTCTTTTTCTGTTATTTTATTATCTTTTTTTAATAGTTTTTAAATTTTTATTTTTGCATGTTTTCTATGTGCTTGACCTTGTAGAAATACAAGTGATTGGTTAGGAGCATGTTAATAGGATGGTGTGAATAAATTATAAATTTAGTTTGATAATAATTGATTCTAAATTTTTAATTTTAGACTACTTAGTTCATTTTAGTAAATTGTGAATAGATTTAAGGTGTTAAGTATACGACATGATAAATAGGTATATAAATAACATGCATGTTTAATTAAATTATAGGTTGTAGAAATTGATAGACTTGGCCTATTTAATCCATGTATATAATTACCTAGGGACGACCTAAGGCATTGTTTGGTAGACAACTTTTTGAGTCAAAAAAGTTATCTCGTAAATATTTTTCCCTGGAACCTATTTTTAGCCTAAATTAATTTTCTTGATGAAGAAAAAATGAAACCTTAAGCTTAAAGAATAATTTATTTGATAATTTATTTCTTGGTCCTTGCACGGATTTATATGTCCAGCGATTGATATTGAAGAGTTAGGTAGATACATCTTGGTGATTTCAAAAGAAAAGAAAAAAAATGTGTGAACTAAGTAATTGTATGGTATAGTGAGTATAAGATTTTGAGCTTGTAGAAAAATATGGCAAAATGCCAATTGAGAAAATCTCGATGAAAAAAAAAAATCAAAGTGAGTTGGAAAAAAGCACACTAACCTTTGTCGAAAAAAATTACGAGCTCAAATGACTATACTCATGAATACTATACTAGGCTTTCGTAAATGGAGAAATAAGGACAGTGAGAGAAGTGAATATAAGGTGGTGAGCTACATGTATGCTCCGAGGGGTATCGGGGACAATATCGTGTGCCAAACTACTTCCGTGCTTAACCGTTCTATCGAGCCTATTGTTTGAATTCCAAACCAACCTAAGTCGCAGCACGTTACAAGCCGAAAAGTCCTATGTGACTTAGGTAGTACCTTATGTGGATAAAATTGTGCCAAGTTTTGATATTTTTACCACTTATATTCATCTAAACATACGTGTATATTTGTATATATGTTTTAATGGAAACCTATACTTAACATTCTTTTATTTGTTCACTTTGTTATCGAACTAACTCGTCTAGCTTTAGAAATTGTGAGTCAATTGTATATCACTTTAGAGTTATATATTTATTTACATTGTACTGTTAATATATTTTTATCCAATTTCCTTTATCAAGCTAGCTCAAGTACATTTTCTTTTGTTTGCATGTTTGTTTCTTATTTTCAGTTTGGTTTATTTTTGGTTTTTATTTTCTTTTGCTTAGTTTACTTAAGGACAAGCAAAGATATAAGTGTGAGGGTATTTGACCTGCCATCAAATGTAGTAGTTAATTCAGGTTATTTCCACACTTAAGGAGCTTGTTTTCTAGGCAATTCAGTATTTAATATTATGTTTTTGGTATTTAGTAGTTAGGATTAAATATTAGTAAAATAAGTGTTTTTTAACACATTTTGTGAGTGTCGTGACCTATTAGACCGACATGGGCCTTAGGTAGTTCTAATATGTTAAATTGAGTGTGTAGGATGAATATTTATAGGCCCAATTAATGTGGGAGCAAAGGACGAGTGATACACAAGATTCCCAGGACGTCAAGGCATGAAATGAACCATTCAAGGCATAAATCCCATGTCTTGTTGCGCTATAGACCTTGTATGGCGCGACAAAGGTCGACTTGCTGCCCAAGAATATCAAGGCTATTTTTGTCTGCATAATCTACTTTATACAAAGACTTAGGACGTATCAAAGACCTAATTTGGGCTGCTAACACTCCTATAAATAAGACCATAGGGGTTTGATGTAAGTAAGTCATCTTAGACGCAATAAAAAACCCTAGTAGTTTAGGAGTAGGATTAGATTAGTTTTCTTTCAGCTTTTCTGAATTATTTGTTTTTCCTCTTGGAATTAGTTTCGATCTAAGAGTTCTTTTATATTATTAAAGTATTCAATTTCTTTCTTCTTTGCAATTGACATATTTCATTATTCCGATCAATTGATTTACTACTCCATTCTCCATTTGGTATCAACCTACGATTATGTTAATCTCGTTTCTCTTCTGATTCAATCATGTTCTTTACATGATTTATTCAATTAAGTTAGAGAATATGAATAATATGAGTGGTTAAATCCCTTAGGGGAGATTAATGAGTGGATGAGGATGTGATTAATGGAGGATTTAGAGTTTCCTGAGAGGGTTAGTTAGTATAAATTACGTGTTCTTAAAAACCTTAGGCTTGACAACCCTAAGAAGTTATCATAGGTTAGATGAGACTGAGAGATAAGTTAAACCGAGTAAATCGTAGTTTATCCTGGTTGAGAAAGTGAGGTCGGGAGATAAGCGAGTACCAACCAATTGATTAATTAGTTAGAGGTTGAGAGGTAATGATTGGTTAATCGATAGCTAATACACCCTAAAACCCTAATCCAAAGTTAATTACAAACCCTGAAATGAGTTAATCTTCTTAATTGGTTTATTGATTTTAGTCGCTTTTCATTTTTCTTGTTTATTTAATTTAATTATTTTAATTCTCTTATTACTCTATTTATGATTTGTCGTAATATAGGAATTAATTATTATTCACCCTATTATTGTAAAAATATTTTTATATATTTATTTCGTCCTCCCTTAGGTACGGTCCTCGAAATACTTTCAAGTGTTCCATTGTAAACTATATTATATTACAATTTGACTCGTGCACTTGCAAACACCATCGTTTTAATTTCTTATATTTTTGGTGTGTTATTTTTATTACAAATGATAACTCGTTTATAGGTGGTCAAGTATCTCACTGGTTTGGTAGACATAGGCTTCATATGATCGGTGGAGTTGGTTAAAAGATTGGTTGCCAGAGAGAAGGGCCCTCTCAGACTCTACTTGCTTGACTTCAGTTTCAGCACAAGCCTTTTAAAGGGCCTAGCTTGCAAGGCCACATTCCGCTTCCAACATAGAGAAAGAACCTGCTAGCTCGATAAGAGTGGGTTTGTGAATGCTAGTGGAGGGAGAGGGAGAGGAAGGATAAATTAACTCCTCTAACTCTTGGGACAACTCCCTGTCTTGTATTTATTTGATAGCAAAAGGAGAAAAGGGGTATTACCCAACACTTATATGCTTGCTCTAGGAGAAAAAGGTTAGGACCTCGGCAGATAGAGGGGTGTAGTAGAGGGTGCCAATCGGGGGAGTATGGGGAGTTTGGCGAGGAGTGTTCAAATCTAAACCTAAAGGGAGTAGCATAAAAAAAAGCCACGGAGATGTCTGTTACATTGACGGAGCCAGTAGGAAGCTCAGGGATGGGTGGAGGTAGAGTAGGGGATTGACTTTCAGGAACAATTGGCTGCTTGCCAGGCTTGTGGCAGGTTAACTTATTGATGCTTCTCTCCCTGGTGTTGGAGGATCCTCTTTCAAGTCTCAGCTTCTTGCAGCTACTGCTGCACCTCGTGCTCTAGAGTCAGCCACATCCATGGTCTGTTACGCACTCTCTATCAACGCCTATACATCCTAGGCTCCGGGCTGCGAAAGTGGTAATGAGATTAAAGGAGGAGTAGGACCTATAGTATGAATAGTGGGCTCAGCAACATTCTCAACTAAGTTTCTACCTGATTACTCACTCATGATTCTTGAAGTTGAGGAAAACAAGAGGCGGGGTGGAATATTGCAAATGATGTAAAAGAAATTTAGGGGCTCCCTCCTTCTTCTAGTAAGCACCTAGGCTAAATCATTGTCGGCCCCAAATGGCCATGCTTCTTCGGTAGACTGCACCGCCTTGAGGCTCATGCCAAGATAGAGAGCTGTTGCTTCTTCCCTCCAAACAGAAGCGAAAAATGTTCCTAACTGTGAGGAGCCTTCTTAACTCTAGAGTGCGTGTAACACCCCAAACCCAATTTAAAAGTTCCGACGCAGATTTGGCGAGTTACATTCGCCACCGAAGTGGCTTTCCATAAACTCCCAACCTAACCTCCAACACACCACTTACGTCTTAGCAAAATTTGTGCTAACTCAAAACACATTAGCGGAACCAGAAAACCAACATGCGAGCTAAATAAACATCATATGCAGTTTCACATGTCTCAAAATAATATACTGAAGGCTTCTCAGCACAAATTAGACTTTTGTCAAACGTCATCATATTTCATAAAATAAAGAACATATGAGGTCACAGCTTATTATAACACATGGCGTAAGGGTTTGCATAGTTCTTCAGGTATGAGTTTCACATAAAACTAAGGGTCGTATAAAATCATCACTTTGCAGGAATATCATGCTTTTACAAATAAACAAGCATCGGAGTTTAAAAAGATCATGTATGTAAGGCTATTAAACTTAGTAGGGTTCATGCAAATACACGCTTTCACACACTTATAGGTTCACATGTTTTACTAATGGTTCACAAGTAATAACACAAACACTACAGGGGTATACATGTAATCAAGGGTTACAATACTTACATGGGATTGCATGCATCATTGGGTTCACAGAATTAGGGGCACTTATGTAAATTTAGTAATCATTATAGGGTTTTGCATGTAAATATAGCACACAACATACAAAGTACGAAATAAACTTAAATTAGAACTCTAACTTAAACATATACAAATACAATACTCTCATGCATGAAAAACATCGGCTTTATTTATGATTTATTAAGTAACTTAAACCATGGTTCATATAAACAAGAAAACTAAACAAAATAAAATAATCAATCTTTGAATCAAATTGTCAAAGTCACAAAATCATAAACATATCTAAAACCCATAACAGAAATCCCATCACTGTTAACCCAAGTTTGCCAATATCTTCTCAAGAACGTCCTTGCCTAATCATCAACCTCATCTATGCCATCCGCAACCTACTTACATGAGAAGGAGTAAGAGAGGGGTGGTGAGTTCATTGAGAACTCAGTGACTAATCAGAATTCTTGGAATGTGTTTTAAAACAATAATTGAAAGTAGTGTAAAACTTAAATTGAAAATGTTTCATGAGCTGGGTTCGCGGGTGAGGTTACGAAACCCAATTCACCATTTTTTTCAGAAAACATAACTTTTGGAAATCAGTTTGAAAACTCATTATTTTTTTATTAAAACGTCATTGGCAGGGTTTGCATTAAAATCACGAGCCTATTTTTGCTTAACAAAGCCATTAAAAACCATAGTCTGGGTTCTCCTTTAAATTGCAAAACTAGCTCGTACTTTTTTAGAAACCATTTTCTTAGAACAAAGTCTGCCTTAGCTCGCAAGACCAATTCTCACTTATGAACAAAGACTATCTCGCAAAAATAGTTCGTCACTTTGTCTAGGTGGACATAATCCTACCTAGCTCACATAGAGTTGGGCTCACTGAGAAGCACTTTCACTTAAGCTCGCATGGGGAGCTCCACTGATACACAACTTCATCACTTAAGCTCATGTAGAGAGCTTTGCTGATATATAACTTATCCTTAGCTCACAGAGGAGATTTACTGATGCAAAAATTATAAAACCATTCTTAAAACATTATTTGAAAGCCTTAGCTCCCATAGAAGTATGCACAAACTGTGCTAAAATCATATTTTCACATCGTAATTGAAAACAGAGTATCATAGTTTAAAACAGAGCTTTTTAGTAACTTACCGTTAAAATTGTTTCAAAAACATAATTCTTAAAAAACATATTTAGTTAAACTAAAAATCATAGCAATTACCATATTCCAAATAATTCCAAACCACTCATACTTTTAAAAGCTTAGCAAAGAACATACTCATAATAGAGCCCGATCACTCACTGGTAAACGAAGATCTTTAAACAATTTTAACTTTTCCCTTCTCCTTGTTGGTAGACGGTCCGAGTGGTTCGAAACAAAACACACATATATTACTTAGACAAAACAATACATACATAATTCATCTAATGCGAACCAAGACAATCACACCTAACAAGACAAAGACTTATCCTGATAGCTACGTGCTGAACTAAGAACAGGTACTTTGAAAACAAAATATTCATTAAAGAATTCACAGAATTTAAGGGTCTTATTTATAGACCTATTAGTCTTGGAAGTCTTAGGATACCCTAATTTGCTTAGAAAAGTTGTTACTTGCATATAAAGTATTCCTAGATACACTATATAATTTTTCCTATCTAAGTTTGACTGTATCTTTGACCTGCGAACCCAGATTTGCTAACACACTAGCGAACCTACCTCCCAGAGAAACTGGTGAACCCCTTTACCATAACTTTTAGTGTACACTACTACTCTTCTAGCCAACACCCTGATCACACATTCTTTGGCGAACACCAGTTCATCGATACACTGGCGATCACTTCACTTGAGATGCCAAAACTTCTAGGCCCGTCTGGGGGTGTTACAGTGTGCCTAAGTTTTAAATTCTCAACTTGCGTTACCACGATCTCAGTATCTAGAGCTTGGATAATGGTAAGGTTGTCCTTGTGTAGTTATTCACTATGTAAGGAGTAGAGATGAATTCTCATTGAAGCGGGACGGGTTTAAAGTGAATTTGTGATAAACTAAACAACGCTAAGGTACCAGGGAAAAGTTGAGGCGCCTATCTTTATGATAAGAGGGAGTAAGAGAGTATTTCATGAAGTCCGCTTTTAGATTTAGTCACGAGAGGAAATTTTAAGGACGAAATTTTCTTTAAAGGTGGGGGATTTTTCACACTTGAGTTTCTTTAAGATCCCAAATTTAGAGAAAAGAATGGAGCAAATTGAACAAACATTAAGTCGATGGGCTCTACTAGGATATTTGGAAATTTTATTGGTTGTTGGGAAATTAGTTAGGTTTCAATTCTAGTTTGGTTAAGACAGAATCGGTTGGTTCCATAGTGGGAGACACAATGGTTGTCGGTGGATGGATGATTGAGATTTGGAGAATGTGCAAAAAGAGTTATATATTTAGGTGAGAAGGGAAATTATTTTCATGGATTGCTTCTCAAATTCGTTTACAATTTTTCTTCTCATCTGCATCATTTACAATTCCGTTTACAATGTGAGATTCAAGTCTGGAAAGTAGAGAATTTCTTGAGCTATTAAGCCCCTAATCCATATTATAGTTGTGAATTAGTGGACAAGAGATGTAAGGATTCCTAAAAAGCTTCTATATACTCTTGCGTTTGAGGTTCTAAGGTTTGAATGCCTTCAACCTAACTGATGTACAGTTATCATGCTTAGTTGCCTAGATGAAGGAGGCTCTGGAATTTGGTAAAGCTAAGCTAACGAGGATGAAGGAGTTCAGGTGAGTTTCTGTACTCTACCTTTGGGTCGTTGATGAAAATGCGCTGCTTGAATGATTTGTGTTGTGTTTTTCATGAGTTTTCTTAATACGTTGTGTATGATAATGATGAATGAGTATGTTATGAATGTGCACTCGGTGCAAGTATGCAAACGTTTGTATGTATGATTTTTTATTATCATGTGATTATGATATAATGTTAAATAAGTGGAAAACTATATGTCATAAGTATTTTGATTTGCGTGAAATGCATGATTATGTTATATACGGAGTGCGGAGAGAATTACCTTGACGGGGTAGATGAAGATAGGGAAAGATGGCGTAATGAAGGAGTAGATAGATTGTTGTAGAAGATAAGGGAGTTGGGCAACATCGTGGAATGGTTATCTACTGGCTCAGTAGAATGACACTGTGATGATGGTTTATTGACTCTATGATGCGACATCAGAACGATGGTTACCGACTGGTCCTTCGAGCGACACCGTGTAAATAGTTTATAGGTCTTGTAGGGCGACACCTCGAAAGTGGTTTATTGATTCCTCAGAATCAGAAGTCCATGGGTAACCATGCCATCATATTGTGTAACACCATGGTTGGGCTATGGCAACATATAAAGTCCCCTATGATAGTAAACATGACAGTATATTATGCAAGACCATAGTTAGGCTATGGCAATAAATGAAGTCCGCTGGGATGGTGAACCAAGAAGCTGAGTTGGCAAAAAAAGGGAAATCACTGTATGAATTGCGCGGCGAGTAGCATAATAGGACGATCATAGCGTGTTTGAGATCGCAAGTAAGTAGGATAGTAAGAGAATCCACCAAACTATGAAGATAAGAAAAAGCTTGTAGAAGTGTTTGAGAATGTGAGAAGCCTGTTAATAACAGGATCCGCCAAATTTTGACAATGAGAGGAATTAGTATAAGTGGTCTCAATGCAGTAGTGGTAATGGAAGGGATACCTTCTTCGAGGTATTTAAGTATCTGCTGTTAAAAGTTTGCCAGTGTTTGGCGAGTAAATTATTATTGGGTATGATAGTGAGACAAACAAGTGGATTTTAATCCTAGGGGTCTGCGGATAAGAGGCAACCAAAGACGGGTAAGTCCGCCAAAGATTGTCTCAAGATATGTTCGCCAAGGACTATCTTTAGTGGAGAATCTGTCAAAATTTAACTAAAAAAGAGGATACCTGTTAGGTCTATTTTAGTAAGAGGAGTCCGTGTGGGACTATCTGTAGTGGAAAATCCTCGAAGGGAAATCTGAGAAAGAGATAGTTCTCCAGGGTTATCTACTTTGGGGAATGTCATAGGAAAATGTTTTGAAGGGGAAAGATCCTACAAGACTGTCCTATAGAGTACAAGTCCGCAAGCAAAGGGGTGTATATCTATCAGCTATGTGTCACATACGAGAATACAAGTGAAGATGTTAAAATTGGGTCTTCCTTAAAGGAGGGTCGATGCAAGGGCTAAGTAAGAAAGAAGATTGTTGTAGAAATAATAAGGGAATCATATTTTGCAGTGGAAAATATGACGTTTTAAATTCGTTTGTAAATCCATAAATTTATCATTCATTCATGACCAATTGTAAAAAATAGTTGAATTGTATTATGTCCATGCATGATAATTCTAAAATATACCAATATTAAACTCCATGCCATAGTTCATATAAAAATAATTACAGTCCTAAAACAATGTAAAATAATATAATATAAGAAATGTTATTTAGATAAATAAAAAAGATGAGACCTCAGAATGCTGAGTTCGAGCCTTAATTTTGTGGATTACCTGAAAAATGTTAAACTAAGGGAGTGAGCTATGAAGCTCAATGTGAGTTGAAAACATATGTAAACAGTGCAGTGGCAATCAAACAATCAAATTTTATGGTAAACCCAAAAAAAATTAATAACTGAAAAGCACAATAGACTATAGCATCACAGTACTTGATAATTGCAACAATTATGCATGGCATGTTCTAATGAATGTCTGTGTAAAGGTCCTACCCATCAATCTGCTACACACCACGAGTTCCTTAGAACCCATCTATCGAATCACCAAAATAATCAAGAGTCTTGGCTCAGTGTGGATAAACCACCAATAACAATATACAGACAAGTTACCGATATTGTGGACGAACCACAGTAATGCAGATATACTGCTAGTGTAAGTGCAGGCAAGCTGCCAATAATGTACAGATAGTGCTGCCAATAATGTGCATATAAACTACCAATAATGTGGTCAAGCCACCAATATGTTGCAGACAAACTGCTAATCAATCCCCTACAATACTCTGGTGCAATGCACTGAGAACAATATTCAGACTTTAAATACCGCCAATCTCTATATAACTCCTCCATCTCCAATCATCCTAATCCCCATGCACTGCAATATGGAATGTCATGAATGTCGCATATCATGGTAAATAGTACAGTAACATTATCAATAGCATGCTCAACATGATTTCGGTTCAACAATTTCAATGTCATGACTTTCAAGTAAAAAGTATAAACAGTAGCAATCCATTACATGCTTCTATACAAGCAATTACATGTTAAACACGATCATACACGATCATAACATGCTTCTATACAAGCAATTACATGTCGAACACGATCATACAATCTAATAACGATAACAGTGTCTCAATTCTACCTGCAGGATCTCTAACATACAAGGGATTACTTAGGGATTAAAATGAATCATTTCACAAAACATAGGTAAAAATAGTGAAATAGGGGTCACACAGCCGTGTGGCTAGGCCATGTGAGAGGGTATAAACCATGTTACTAAGTTACATAGTCATGTAGACTGGCCGTGTAACTCTTTGAGGTCATATGTCAATTGATAAATTCCCCAAAAGTAGTCACACGACCATGCATCTCACACTAGGTCGTGTTTCAAAAAATTAACCTTAACATCTATAGAGGCACACAGTCGTGTCAACCACCCATGCTCAGTGCATGCCCGTGTGGGCAGATCATGTGGTCTAAAATCCATATTCGATTTTGCTACACCTTATATGGTTAGAGCATAGAAACACCCACCGATCACAAATGGTTAGAACATACAGAACTGGAAATGCAATTCTAAAGCACTAACAATTATTTGAGATACCTCTATGATTCAGATTTGAAACTTGGTTACAAATTATATAAACAGAAAACTCATGAGAATTTTGTCCATTACAAAAAGAAGAAAGAGGGAACACGAAATCAATTATTGATTACTATCCCTTACCCTTCTAGGATTTCAAATCCAAATGATGAAAATAGAGATCAAATGAGTACTTGCAAGAAGGCTAACTTAGGTTTGACTTAAGGCTAATATGATGGTCTCAGCCGCAACAATATAATACAATGGGAGGAAAAGAAGAAAAGCAATGGCGACGGCAGTAAAACTGGTAGAAATAAGTGAGAAGAAAGGTGAATAATATAATTGTAGAGAAGGGAAGAGAGTGGGATGACAAAAAGGAAAAGAAAATGAGCCAAAAAGCTGAACAAAAGAGAAACAAGCACATATTTATAGTAGTGTTTTGGGCAAAGTTATAGAAAATAAAAATTATGCGAGGGAAGGGGAATTGAACTCGAGTCTCAAGGAAAAATTCACTAATTTTAACCATTAGGCCAATTATTCATTCTTCTTTTAAATATGCAAAGAAAAACTTAAAAGTCTGGGCGTGACAACTCTTGGTTCACTAACCCAATTCTACTAAACCGATTGTTGGGATGTGACATATCTCATTTCCAGAAGTATAGAGTCATTTGTTTATTATTGTACGAAATCTCACTAAGTTCATCTGGACTTACTCTTGTATTACTTTGAATGCAGAATCAATGAAGGATTCAAGGATCATATTGGGACCAAGCCAAACACCACCAAGTTGCGTGAGTGACGCCATAATTGTATCATGTATACAGAAGGACACCCTTAGAGGCCACACCTCAAGAATTAGATTTGATGTATCTATATTAAAGTCTTAAATTTAAATTTGTAAATAATTGTTATGTTTAATAGGGTAGAAGTTAAATTTTGAAATTTTGATATATTCTAAGTGCGTAAATAAATTAGGTTAAAAATTTTGTAAATTAATACGGTTTAATTTTGACATTCGGTACCCAGACCTGGCGATCAGGTTGGGTATAGGGTGTTACATGACATTGTTGAGAATTGAATGAATTTGGTGTTAAATTGTTAGAAATTAAGCTTAGTATATGAAAATGACTAAATTGCAAAGTTTAATTGTTAGTTTCGTACATTACATACCAAATTGAATAAAATGCAAAACTATCATGAACTGCTGGTAGGGATAGAAAATAGAAGGCCCCAAATGAGTCATGGTGAAATTAGATTCTGACCCGTTGCCCTAAATTAAAATTTATGCTTATCCCGCTTTTAGGGACTAAATTGAATAAGTTACAAAAATTTGGTAACTTTTTGTTTAATTTTGATTTGGTTGGAAATTGATTGTATGATATGTTTTCTGATTATTCATAGCTAACAATAACACCGAACAGTCGAGAGGGAAAAGAAAAGCGAAATTCATCAGTTAGTGCCATGCGAAACCTCAATATGTACTTTTATGATTCAGGATAGAAATATTTGATTTTGTATGCATGCTTATTGATTGATGAATCATTGGGATGAGTCTGTTACGATAATATGAAATGTTTCGATTGAATTGCTATGGTTGAGATTGTTGGAAAGCCGGCACCCCTACGGCGCAGCTGAAAAATAAAACATTCGGCGATCCTAACCATGGATCCATGTGTAAGGAACGAATTGGGGTGAAATAAAGGTTTTGAAATTACCGAATCTTTATTCTGAGTAGACAGCAACGCCTTAGCAACGAGTAATTTGATCTACTATCGAACCAAGCCGCAATCTATCGTGACTCCGGCCTTTACGTAATCCACCCAGTTGATAATGAACGGAAGGAATCCCCAAAACTGTTTTTGGAGAATACTTTGCTTTGACGGCTGCTAGACCCCAAGCAAAGAAAAAATAAGGTTTTTATATCTATTTTTAGGGTTTCTAGAAATTAAATAAATATAACAATGTTTTAAACCGAAAATTATAATTACATTAATTATAATAATGATTTCGGTAAACTATATATTTATTTGAATTTATATACTAACCAAATTCATGTTCTCATTATGCGTACAACAACCTTGTACATAATGTGTTTGATATTTGATTACCCAATTAAATTAATTCTATAATTAATTTAATTCAAGCGACAACCAAACACAATACCAACTATGTTTTATTCAGTTCATTTCAACTATAGGGTGTGACCCTGTAGGTTCTTGTAATGTTAGCAGTAATACTAGAACGGTTCCAATGTTACAAACAATGAGTGGCACCTAGCAATGCATCATTGCTACCTAAGTCACAAGAAATCATGATTCGACATAACCTTTTTATGATTAACCTTTCATGCAATAATCCTTAAGTCTTTTATCTCTAGATTGGACACAAGTCATGGAATAGTCACACTTGCATAGTCCATTTCATGTTCCTTGATATCTTAAGTAGACTATGATATACAAATAAGTATGACATCTCATATCAGCTTATTTGAGCATGGCCATGCATTTCTAGTCTCACTCAATCAAGTGGCCTAAGATATTACTCCCATTATGTAGGAGAGACTTATCCTATATCGATCAACCACATCCCTCTACATAGATCGTGGTATATCCAACATCAGTCTTTATAGAACAACCAGTTACGGTGTACGTTTGACTGTATCAAAATATACAACTCAGGATGTTGGGATTATGATGATCTCAAGTTTGAGGATCATATACATATTTACACTATGAGCAATGTTGTGACAATTACATAATAATCCAAGAAACATACACATAACGGGCCAGTCCAATATGTTGTTCTCTAACACACATATTCATGCACCAATTTTGACATTCCATATCAATGACAACTCTTTATCATTAATCAACTACATGTTAGTCTTAATGCATTATTGTTGTCCTATCCAAAAATAATACTTGACTAAAGACCTTTTAAGAATAATATATTATTCTCGTGACATTATTATAAAGCGGTTTATTTATACACATAGAAAAGAAACTGAAATAATAATAGTAACACCTTATATTAATAAACATGATAAATCAAGTATGTTATTACAATTATCTCATGATTGATCTTTGGGCATACTCTAACAGAGATTGAATGTCGAAATAGGGATTAAACTGAATAGAATAGATAGTATTATTTAATTGGCATATGATAATTGATAAGAAATTAAGCAAAAATATGCTATGTTACATGATATATTGATGATGAATTGTGAATAATGTAATGTGAATTGAACATTAATACCCTATTAACTAGTCCAGCTGAGTCAGATATAGTTGGCATACCATAGGATTAGATTGTACGGGTTTATGAGCTTAAGCGCCATGATGCACTACGTGTGCTACTATGTGTTTTACACTCCAAAATGGGTTTCATGTGCAAATATGCACTTTATGTGCCAGTTTCCCTTACTTGATTTTTTTGTTAACGCACTTCAATGCCAGTTTGGTGTGTTGGTTAGACAATCTGTGTATCCGTCTGAGTCCGAGTTAGGTAAATAGGGGTCATTAACAATAAGTTTGATAACTTATATAGAAATGAATTAATATGATGCTTGAGATTTTGAATATCTTCATATATGAATTTGAAATGAGAACTATGTATCTTATCATGCAAAACAAGTGAAATCGAGCAATAGGGGTTGAAACGAATGTGAACGACTTGATAGACTCTAGAAATGGATTGAAAGGTAAGTATAAGGTAAGTAAAGGAATATATCATGAAAAATTGATTTAAGTAGTGCCTTTGATATATATGTAATTGAAAGGTGAGTAGAAAAAGTATAGAATTGATGATAATGTTGAAATGTTAAGTAAATTGGGTTACCTAATGGGCACATTTTCATGTATATATATGAACATATGCAAGTTGCATTTTGAGTTCACATGCTTTGTGTCATGCTATTTATACTAATATATAATATCTTGAATCATGAAAGTACCACCGAGCTCTATTGCTTAGCATGCTGTTTGTTTTCTCCGTGCGCAGGTTCAGTTATTCCTTAAAGCCCTGGAACTTGAAGTCAGCATCCATACTATCATTTCTGACTCAAAAAATTGTGTATAGTGTGTTTCATTTTGGTCTGATGGCATGTACCTAGGGTCATTTTGTTTAATGTCACAAATGGTTAAGTTGTAAATGTATATGTGATGATCATATGAATTGATTAGTGTTTAGGTTTATAAAAGATGTGTTAATGGTTGAACATTGTATATTAAGCTTGCTTTTATGGTAAATGGCTGAAATTGGAGACCTAAGACTAGTGTTTATGTGAATGATGAAATTTTGGTAAGATTTATTTAGGTACCAAATTGAAGTTGTTGAACAACAAGGATCATGTTGCGGCGACATACCTCCAATGTCACCGTGAGAATTAGTTCAAGGCTCAAGTTACGACGATGTAGCCTCGAGGTCACGATGAAGTCAAAGAGTCATGTTGCGAAGAGAAAAACCCCGAAGTCGTAAAGTCAACTTGAAAATTTGTAATCTTTAAAATTTGATCCATTTCGACCGTGGGTTAGTAAAAGAGCTTGCTTAGGCTTGTATAAGACCCGGAAAGGATAATAAAATGTTTATTATGCATGGTTTACTTGTTTATTCGTATAATGACATTGGATTCTAGTTTCTCCGGCAACGAATGTGGCACCTTTTAGCTTGGACCTGATGATAGGGTCGGGTGTTGGAGTGTTACATTTCACCCATAGCAAAGGCTTGGTTTGAAAAATCACAAAGTTTTGAATAAAACTCACCAATAGTTTGAAATTATTTTGCCTTTAGGTTCTCGAGTTTGGAAGTCAACATTTACATCTTTAAATGTTTGAAAATGGTTGTTCCTTTATGTGTAGTCTGAAGTATATCTCACGCTATTTTGGTGACATTACATTTTGCCACTCTCTTGAATTTTTACAAATCAATTCCATAGAAAATTGCAAACAATGCTTGGTCAAGCATTCTTCTTCAACTGTCTATTGACCCTCAGGTTTAGGAACTCTTCCTTTTTCATTCTCCATCATAGGTGGCTCCAATCTAGTAAGAATTGAACGCCAAGCTTTTTCACCAATGGATTCGATATAGGCTTTAATACAAGCCTTACAATAAGGGTAGTGGCCAGTCACCAACATAGGGGTCGAGAGGTTGACGATCCTTCCATAGCTTGTGAACAACAACACCATAAATCTCCACCAGTTATGTTAAGTGGGAGGCTTTGATACCTATTGTTGGCTTGAAGTAGTTGCTACGTAACAAGCTAAGTACTGGTAGAAGTGACTGGGAAGACAGCATTTCTCCAAGCACTTTGAAACACAAAACAAAAACAAAGGCCAATAAGATTGTTTATGTAGTTTGGTTTCCTTACATCTGCGAATCCTAGCTTAGTAAGAAATATAAACTACCATCAAACAATTAATAAACAAGTGAACCTAAATCTATCACACACCAATGAAAATTTTCTCACTTTTGAACCTTTAAAGACTAGAACTCTCACCACTAAATTCTCCCTTGAGAACTTAGTTTGTAAAACCACAACACAAAGGTTTAACAAAAAAGGTAAACAAGAACGGTTGGCGGCTAAGACTTCAACATTCCAATTTCATCTAACTTCCTTGATTTAAGAGATTAGATAGACTTGATCCGATTGATCTGATTTTCCAAATATATTTATCCAAGTGGTCTGATCTTCATTGATGAGCTACATATAATTCACGATTTTAGCTCAGCCAATAGATATGGTTCAATAAATTGACAATCACCAAAACATGAAAAATTACCTATCTAGTGGGTAAAAAAAATGAACAATTCCTCCGAAACATCTCAATCATTTCATACTTTTTAATACCAACCATAATAAATTTTCCCAGTTATCCAATTTCTTTACTTTCTATCAATTTTCTTCCACGTCCATATATTTTAGAAAAAAAAGTATAAAAGTGCAATCACTTTTTCTTAAAGATCACAACTGGATTCTCAAAATTTTCTTTAAACTAATGACATAAGTCTGAAATTTATATAGTTTGATTAATCACATCATCATCTATCAAACATCGTTTTCATATATTTCTTTATTTGATTCATAAAAAGGGTTAAAGCTTATTCTCTCTGAAGTGAAATTATATAGGGACCGTACAAACCTATAAAGAAAATATATTCGGGCACATGGCCGGACTCCACATTCAATGCGTGAGATATTATTCACTTTTAACTCAAATAAGAAGGAGCATCTTCCGAAATAAAAATTAAAAAAATTAGCATATTCATGTTTGATAACTCACTTTGATGACTTATTCCCTCATTCATTGAACTACATGGAAAGCAATACACTGATGTAGGAACTAAACAAGAAAGATAATAACTATAATCTCCATTATCAAAAGTTTTTCTTTTCAAATCCTAGCCTCATATTTTATTGTACTCGTTCATAATGATGGAACAACACCATATCCATTATCTTCCTTTGAGAACATCTGATCATCTTCAATCCCCTTATCTGTTTTCCTTGCAAATTTGCCTTTGATACGAGGTCGAGTCTCTGCATAAGCTTTCCTGGATGCATATCTTATTTTCTTCTCAAACTTTCTTGATTTTCTCTTCTCTCTATATCTTAGAACCTTTTCTTCCCTATTCATTGATGTGAATTGCAATGGCATTAGAAGCCAAGGATTTGGGAGGATTTCAGTTGTCGTTGTTGTTGCTGGAAATCCAGTGTAAGAATTTGGGATGCCAGCAGGAGTGATCATCAGCATGGGGACCTAAATGAAGCAACAAATAAGTTTAAAAAGCTTAAGATGACCTGATAATTCGGGGAAATAACGGTAAATTTTGAGGAAAAAAATAATGAAAAGCCATCGTTATCCTGAATTCTGTTGCTGCGTTTGGCCAGTGAGAAAACTTCAGAGAGCTTCGGTATTAATGGAATGGACTTACATGTATATGATAAATGCCATTAGCCTGGAGCAGCTGAGCTCCCTGAGTGTATTTCACCCCCAACAACAACATTTTCAATAACAATTAATGAACTGTTAGTAAAGCTTAAAAATTCATTTCCCAATGGAACAAAGAATCAAACACATATGCATAGATCTTTTTGTTTCACAGTTATGAACAGAACAGACAAATCATAAGTTGTCGGAAAAGCAAATGTAAGTTAATTTAGAATGTCTAGGATCTTACTCTTAGACTGCTTGAAGGGTAATTAGTGAATGCAGTTTTTGATCCGCTCTGCTCTGAATTGAAGTAAGTACTATGCAATTGCTGTTTCTGCAATTGTGTCTCTTCTTGTAGTGGTTGATTCTTAGTTCTCAAAGTTTGAACAGGAACCACACTATCACTTCCACTATCTTCTGGACAATTCACACACACAAGTTGCTGCTGATCAGAGGACTGTTCTGGGCCGAATGACTCGGTACATGTATCGACAACGTCTACGTACTCATCAAGTTGTTCACCATAGGTGAATCCACTCATGGTCTGGTTGTCAGTGTTTCCAGGCTCAAGCAATAACCAAGAATCCATTTCGTCTTCATTGATTTCTAGATTCACCTCCATAGTAAGGGCTGCGATTTCGTTTTTGGTGTCGAACATGGTTCCTGGCAGCTGACCATCCTGTTGAACGCTAGAGGACGAACATATTTGACCTGAGATCGGAGGTATAGGGACCCTGGTATGGCGGCTAGCCAAAGGGTTAACCGAGTGTACTTGGATGTCACATTCGATGCAAAGTGATGCTGCATCAGCACTGCAAGTGACAGCAGCTGGAGCAGCCTCGCAGGCATCGCAAATCCACACACGATGGTGCGACAAGGCCATAGTATTGTCACCATGGATATGTTTATCGCAGCCATGGCAGAGGTAAGCGGAGTCAGTGTGGCAATAAAGTGTGCAGGCGGCTGCTTGACATGAATCACAAGTATGAATCCAGTTGTTTAGGTAACCATCTTCACCGGAGCTCACTTTCAACATGCTTGTTTCATGTCGGGTTCAAACATGTCAGGAAAATGGTGAACTTCCAATGTCTGAAATATCCTGAGACTGAGAAAAGATTATAGAGTTTAGGAAGGAGGAAAAATCTTGACAATGTTTCTACCGGTATATGAAATATTTATAGTATGTTGCGTAATCAAGATTCGAATGATTTAAACATTGTGTTTTGGAAAGAAACAGAGTTAATAAAAAAGAACCCATTTCGATGTACTTTCTATAGATTTTAGCCACAAGTTCCCACTTTTCCACAAAAAGTTCCACTTGATTTCAAAGCCAAAAGATTCACATTCGACTATATTATTTTCCAGTATTGATTCAAAAAGATTTTCAACTCGGTTCTTATAATTCGAGCTCTGATATTACATTTGAAGCTATTTTAAGTTAAAGATTTTAACTAAGAATTTTTTTGACAGTTAAACAAGTCAAAAGTCTTTGTTAGTGTCGGTTATAATTGTCAATTGCAACTTAAAAGAACATAGGATAGATCATTTAAATTGTCATGTCTAAATGACATATTTTGACTAAATCTATTTTAACCTTTAATTGCTAATCTTTGAAGGATTTTAGTAGTTGATAAGTGAAGATTTTACGTGCAAAAATTAAGTCAAATAAAGATTTGATTTAGTCTTTTAATACACTTCAAGTTTCCTTAAACAGGAGATTTGACTTTTAAAAGGAATTTGATGACTAAAAGCTTTCTTTGAATATATATTTTACTGAAGACTTTTTAATAGTTATTTTTATGCAATTAGAGATTGATATTAGTTGTAATTCAACAAGCATTATATGTATATATGTTGACAGCTTATGTAGGTTAGATATGAGAAAGACTGTGTAGATATGAGAAAGAGTGTTTTATTCGTTCAATTAGGAATTAATTTTTCATTTTTTGTGTGTGTATGTGTGTGCACGTGCTCGCGCAAAAAGTGTAAGTAGATTGAATTGTATTCATCAATTTACATCTAAGTTTTCAAGGAGAAAATATTTAAGGGGGAATGATCTAGTTTGAAGTATAGAAGTGGAATTGCGACTTGGTGAGTGAATTTAACTTAAATTGTAATTGTTTATAATGGATTTCACTTAGGCAAGGCCTCACAAACATAACAAGTTTCTGAACTATGAGGATCGAGACTCTAAGGATAAAGGAGAATGAGACCTAGCAAAAATTCAATGCAAATTTGTGATATTTCAAATTGGGCTTCTTTAGTATTCACTAGGAGGTTAATAGACAAATCCAAAGCTTATGTGAAAGGTGCTAAGGTCTTTGCTTGAGAAATTTTCAATCAATGTGACAACTACCAAGGAAACAACGAACATTGAAAATATGAGGTTAAAGAGCTTGTAGAGTGTGTCTTGCATTCTTGGCCGAAATAGAGTTCATGTCTCGAGAAGGAAAAGGCGTTGTCAGGACGATGCGACCATGACGTCCCGACGAGAAGAAATGCCTCAACACGAAGTCTGGCATCAAGACGAGCCGATAGCCACGTCACTATGTGGGGACGTGCTCCCTACACAATCGAGTTTCTCTCCTAGTTAAACTCTAATTATTCTAGGGAGTCATAATTGTACAAGAATTTTAGCCTATAAATAGGCCTCTTAGCAACCGTAGATAGTTCAGAATAACAACAAAATTAATAGAGTTTATGGAAATTTCGGGGAACCTTCGTATTTTGGGTTCAGGGTTAATTTGTTTCTCCATCTTGTAATCCCTTTTTTTCGGTTTTTTATATTTTAGTGAAAATTTTCTTTGCTCATGGTTTTTTTCCTCTTCGGATGGGTTTTTCTACGTTGAATATTTATATTCGATTTTATCTTTTTTTGTTCGAGTTCATTGCATAATTCGGGTTCGACCCAACAAAGTAGTAATAGAGCTTAGTTTAATTTTCGCATTCAACTTGTTTGGATATTGAAATGAGGTACGATATCGAGAAGTTCGATGGGATTACAAATTTCATCTTGTAGCAGGTTCGAATGATGGCAATCCTGGTTCAAAACGGTTTGAAAAAGGTAATTACAGGGAAAAAGCCTGCGGACGCAGACTAGACAGAGTGGGAGGAGCTTGATGAGAATGCTCTATCAACAGTTCAGTTGTGCCTCACTAACAATGTATTACATAAGGTACTTTCGAAAAAGATGGCAACAGCCTTGTGGAGGAAATTGGAAGCCCTTTATATGACAAAGTTGCTCGCAAATGGCTTAGTGCTAAAACAACGATTATATTCATTCTGTATGGAAGAAGGTAAGTCTATTAGGGATCACATAATTGAATTTGTAACTCTCCTTAATGACCTAAAGAATGTCGAGGTCAACATAAACGGCAAAGATCAGGCTATGTTACTACTTTGTTCTTTGCCCTTTTCATACAAAACTTTTAGGGAAACCCTGAATTATGGCAGAAAGAGACTCTCATTTGAGGACGTGAAGGGAAATCTTTTAAGTAAGGAAAAACTTGACAACAAGTTATGTGTGAAGAAAAAATCACATGGGCAAGCCTCGGTTTTGGTTGCTAGAGGAAGGCAACAATCTAAAGATTCGAGTCAGAGAAGATCAAGGGTGAGATCTAAGTCAGCAAATCACGATAAGGAATGTGGCTATCATAAAAAGAAGGGTCACATTAAAGCAAAATGTTATAAACTCCAAAATAAAATTAAGAGGGCCACCAAAAACGATGAGAGAGGAAAGTAGAAAGTTGATGTAGCCGATGCTAGTATAGCTGAAGATAGAGGTGATGATTTCTTACTGGTGCCTATGAGCGAAAGCTCCAAGATAACATCTGAGTGGATCCTTGATTCAGGGTGCTCCTATCACATGTGTCCCAATAGGGACTAGTTCTCCATGTACAATTCAGTTGAAGGTGGAGTTGTGTTGATGGGGAACAATTCTCCACGTAAGATAATAGAAGTCAAAAGAATACAAATTATGATGCACGACATAAATATTCAAACACTGTCATATGTTAAACATGTGCTTGATTTAAAGAAAATTTAATCTTATTAGGAATCTTAGACTCGATTGGTTGTAGAGTCGTCATCGAGTCAAACAACTCAAAGATATCTCGTGGAGCCTTTATTTATTCTGATGAGAGGACAAAAATTCGGCAACCTATACGTTCTGCAATGTGCAACAGTGTTTAGTTTAGCAGCAATTACGAAAGCAAAGGAGAAGCCGTCACTACATCTCGACGAAGAGACACGGGAAATCACGACGACGTGACAAAGTCTCAATGAAGAAGCCTCTGACGCTGCAATGACACGATAAAATCTACTCGTTTCAAATTCTAAACCAACCCAACTATGGCACATACGACTCAGTTATATGAGTGAAAAAGGTATGACCGTTTTAAGCAAAAGAGGTATTCTTACAGGCACCAGAGTTAGAAAGTTAGATTTTTGTGATCATTGCATTTATGGAAAGTAGACTCGAGTTAGCTTCGATTCGATAGTGCATAGGAGTAAAGGGTCCCTCGATTATATTCATTTCAATTTATAGGGTCCAGCTCTAGTCGTCTCCAAAGGAGGTAAAAGATATCTTCTAACTTTTATCGACGACCACTCCAGGAAAGTTTGGGTTTATTTCTTTAAGCATAAGAATGAAGTCTTCAGGATCTTCAAAAAGTGGAAGGCTTTGTTGGAAAAACAAACAAGGAAGACCATAAAGCGATTTAGAATGGATACTATGCTTGAGTTTTGTTCAACTAAGTTTAATGATTTCTGCAAACTAAAAGGAATTGAAAGACACCACAGAATTGTAAGTACCCCGTAGCAGAATAGTGTAGTCGAACGATTGATGTAACCTCCCTAATCTAACCTAGAACTTATAGTCAGATTTCGAAGGTTACAAGGCCACAAAAATGGTCTAGTAAAAATGGTTCAATTCTCAATAACTTAAATACTAAATCGTTTGCTGATATAATCCAAAAAAATCGATAGCGGGCTTCTCTTTATTCTATAAAACTTTAGTTTTTTCCAAGTTATTTAAAGTTCGATTAAAAAGTAGATTATTAATTTTACAAACTTCTCTAATTGTTAAATCGTTGTCCGGAGTTTCAAAAATAGTTTTGTAGCGAAAAATTTGAATTTTTAAATTCTTCAATAAATCAATAAATTTATAATCAATCGTGACTAGTTATATAAAAAAATCCAGTTGTATGATTTCCATGCATGATAATTCTAAAATATCCCAAACTTAACCCCATGCCACAATTCATGTAAAAATAATTACAGTCCCAAATGAATGTAAAGTTACATACTTTAAGAAACGTTGTTTAGATAAAAACCCAAATGAGACCTCTGAATGCTAAGTCCAAGCCCTAATTTTGTGGATTACCTAAAAATGTTAAACTATGGGAGTGAGCTATGAAGTTCAAGTGTGAGTCGAGAACAGATGTAAACAGTGTAGTGACAATTAGACAATCAAATTTTACAGTAAACCCAAATACAAAACAAATAATAACTGAAAACCACAGAAGACCATAGCATCATAGTACTCGATAATTGCAACAATTATGCATGGCATGTTCTAATGAATATCAGCGTAAAGGTCCTACCCATCCACCCGCTACACACCACGAGTTCCCTAAAACCCATCTATCGATTCACCAAAACTATTATAAGCTATAGCTCAGTGTGGATAAACCACCAATAACAATATGCAGACAAACTGTCGATAATGTAAATAAACCAGAGTAACGTAGATATACTACCAGTGTAAGTGTAGATGAGCTGCCAGTAATGTATAGATAAAATGCCAATCATGTGGTCAAGCCACCGATAAAGAAGGATAGTACAGTGCTAATTTTGTGCGTACACAACGATTTTGTCGATAAAAGCTGCCAATAATGTGGTCAAGCCACCAATAAACAATCTCCTACAACACTCTGGTGCGGTACATTGACAACAATATTGTGGACTTTAACTGTCGCCAATCTCTATAGAGCTCTTCCAAATTCAATCATCCCGATCAACATGCAATGCAATATGGCTTGTCATGAATGTCACATATCATGCTAAACAATACAGTAACACAATCAATGGCATGCTTTCGATTCAACAATTTCAGTGTCATGATTTTCAAGAAAACAATATAAACAGTAGCAATTCAAATGCTTCCATACAAGCAATTACACGTCAAACACAATCATAAAATCAAATAACAGTAATAGTTTTTGAATCCTACTTACAGGACCTTTAACATCCAGGGAATTACTTAATGACTAAAATAAAACATATTGTAAAATACAAGGAAATATTGGAATTGAAGGTCACACGGCCGTGTGGGGAGGCTGTGTAACTCACTATGACCGTGTGTAAAACGATAAATTTTCCCAAAACTGGTCACATAATCATGTGTCAGGCCATGTAACCCTCACTAGGTCATGTGTCCCTACTTTTACCCTAACAAAATAGTGGCACACGGCCGTGCCAACTGCCTGTGTGCAGTGCACGCCCGTGTGGACAGGTCGTGTGGTCCAAATTCCACACTCGATTTTTCTACTCTTCAATGGTTATAGCACAAAAATACCCATCGATAACAAATGTTTAGAACACACACCTATAAACATAATTCTGAAACACTAACAATCATCTAATACACCACTCCAATTCAAATGTGAAACTTGGATACGAGCACACACCCAACACATAAGGATTTCAGCCATAATAGGATAAAAAACGAAGAAAAATATTTAAATCTCTCAAAAATGGCACTTATGCTTATTTTGCTTCAGATACGTATGATGAAACAGAGAACGAATGAAACTTGAAAAAAGGCCAACTTAGATTCGACCAATATTGACTGCTAGATTCGGCAGCAACAGTGAAGAGATGGGCAGCACAAAAGAGTTGAATTGGATTTTAAGGGACAGCAAAACAGATAAAAGAAAAGAGAGTTGAAGAAAAAAACAGAAGAAAGAAACAGGGAAGAGGGGCGGTAGAGAGGTAAAATAAATGAGCCAAAAAAAACTAAACAAAAAAACCATATTTATACTAGGGTTTTAGGTAAAATTGCAAAAAATAAAAGTTATGCAAGGAAATGGAATCGTACTCGGGTCTCTATGCCAATTACATTGTCTCCTTATTTTCTTTTAACTAGTGAGCCACTAGCTCATTCTTGTCTTAAAAACACGAAGATAAACTTAAAAGTTTGGGCATGACCTTTCACTTGTTTCGCGAGCTTGATTCTAATAACCCCATTTTCAAGATGTGACTGATGAAAAAAACGTTACTTGAGAAAGCCCATGTATGCTTTTCAATGCAGTTTTAGAAAATGAGTTTTGGGACGAAACAGTTAATCTGGCAAGCTACTTGGTGAACTAATCTCCACATTGAGCTTTGGATGGAAAGGTTTCCGAAGAGATTTGGTTCAGAAATCCTCGTAATTACTCTAATCTTTGAGTATTTGGTTGTCCTGCATATGCTCGATTTAGTCAACGAAAGCTTAAACTAAGAGCAGTAAAGTGCATCTTTCTAGGTTTCGCGATCGGGGTAAAAGGTGAACAGTTACAGTGCCCAAAAATGAGTAAGATCATCATTAGTAGAGATGTTACGTTTGTCAAAACATCGATGAATCTGTCCAAAAGGGGGTTCTTCGGTCATAAAAACACCAAAAAGTCAAGTGTTTTAAGAAAGGTGGAGCCGAAGACCTAAACAGACAGTGACACCACGTCATCAAAAGACTGTCATCACAATGATGTGACGAACAGGGGTGACATCCTGAGAAGGAAAATTGGCTCATCACGATGACATGAAGAAATTACAAAACTAACGTTTCTTTGATACAGTAAAACATTTTCGATGCTTCTACATCTCAATCAGAGACCCAAACATCTCAACTTCAAGATTTTAAGTTAGCTCGTGACAGAAAAAGACGAGATATTAAACTGCCACAAAAATACTGTAAAGGAAATCTCATAGCATATGCTCTAAATGTTGTAGATAGCATCGATTTAGCCGACCGTTCGAATTATTCAAAGGCAGTTTGGGTTTCTAATTCTAGCAAGTGAATTGTTTCCATGGAAGAAGGGATGGAGTCTCTTTAAAATAATGAGACATGGCAGCTTGTTAAACCACACACCAAGAAGAAAATAGTGGTTGCAAGTGGGTGTTCATGAAGAAAGAAGGTTCAGGTAAAGGTGACCGATATATAAGGTAAGGTTGGTCACAAAGGGCTACACTCAAGTAGAGGGAGTTGGTTTTCATGATGTTTTCTCTCCAATTGTGAAGCATACATCCATTCGGGCACTGCTAGCTCTTGTTGCATCAAACAATCTCAAGTTAGAGCAGTTTGATAATGCATTCCTTCACGAGGATTTGGATGAGGACATATATATACAACAACCAGAATATTTCAAAATCGAAGGGAAGGAAGACCTTGTTTTCCTTCTATGAAAATCTTTATACGGCTTGAAGCAGTTTCCTCCACAGTGGTACAAAAGGTTTGATTCATTCATGTTAAGTATTGGTTTCGCTCGAAGCAAGTGCGAAAGTTGTGTGTATCTACAATGTTTAGATGAAGTATCATTTATTTACTTGTTTTTTTATGGTGATGATATGTTAATAGAAGCCAAGGATCCATCCGAAATTGAGTAACTTAAATCCATACTTAATTCTAAGTTCGAGATGAAGGCTCTTGGTACAACCAAGAAAATTTTAGGGATGGAAATTTTGATAGATTGACACTTCAGGAAGTTATTTCTTTCACAACAGAAATACATCGAGGGAATTCTTGAGCGGTTTGGAATGCAACACTCTAAACCGATAAGTACTCCCTTAGCTGTCCACTTTAGACTTTCAATTTCATACGCATTACAAATTGAAGATGAAGAAAGGTACATGTCGTTGGTTCCTTATTCTAGTGGAGTAAAAAGCCTAATGTATGTTGTGGTTTGTACTCGTATCGATATCTTACATGCTATTAGCTTAGTAAGTAGATATATGACCAAACCCGACAAATTACACTAGCAAGTTGTGAAATGGATTTTTTTATATTTGAGGGGGACTTTTAGTACTTGTTTGGAATTTGAAAGATGTTCAGATGGTCTAGTCAGCTGTGTAGATTTAGATTATGTTGGAGACTTATACAAAAGAAGATCTCTCACATGTTATTTGTTCCCTTTCAAAAATCACACTATTAGTTAGAAAGCCACCCTTCAAGCCACTGTGGCTTTATCAACTACCGAAACTGAATATATTGCTATCACAGAGGCTGTGAAAAAGGCCACTTGGTTTAAAAGTTTATTCAGAGAGCTGGTTGATAGAAATGACAAGACTGTCGTATATTGTGATAGTCAAAGTGTCATATATCTCACAAAAGATCAGAACCACGAAAGAATAAAGCACATAGATATTCAGTACAACTTTTTTCGAAAGGTGATTGTTTAAAGAGATGTTCAGATTCTCAAAATCAACACAAACAATAATCCAATTGATATGATGATGAAGAGTCTTCCAATTTCCAAGTTCGAGCACTGTTTGGATTTTGTAAGCATTTGACAGAGATCGAGTTAGGCCCCTAGAGGGGATCTACAAAGAAGGCACTTTAAAAATACGAGCCAAGGTGGAGACTTTTAGAGTGTGCCTCACATTCTTGGTCAAAACAAAGTTGACATCCCAATGAGGAAAAGGGGTCGTCTCGACGACACAACCATGACATCCTAAGGAGAAGAAATGCCTCGTCCTGATGACGTGAAGCTTGGCGTCACAATGAGCCGATAGCCACGTCACGACATGGTGATGAGTTCCCTACACAATCAGATTTCTTCTCTTAGTTAAACTCTGATATATTTTCCTAGTTAAACTCTGGTTATTATAGGGATGTTTCAATCATAATCGTACACAAATTTTAGCCTATAAATGGGCCTTTTAGCAACCTTATATAGTTCAGAATAAGAACAAAAAAATTAAGAGAGCTTCTGGGAATTTTGGGAAACCTTTGTATTTTAGGTTCAGGTTTGATTTGTTTCTCCATCTACTACTCCCTTTTAGGTTTTTTTTCATTTCAGTGAAGTTTTTCTTTGCCCGTAGTTTTTTATCCTCTTCGGAGGGCTTTTTCCAAATTAAATATTTGTATTCGATTTTCTTATTTTTCATTCGAGTTCATTGCATAATCCAGGTTCGACCTAACAAAGCTGATAGGTTCATTGAGAATATTTGAGATGAATCTTGATAAGACAAGAAAAAACAAAGGCAAAAAAAGTATAAGAATATTTTTTTGAAAGTTACATCCCTTGTTGCAACTGAAAATATGCCATAAAAGATCTATAGGAGCAAATAACCCTTCTTACTCATAACTTTAATAGGGTATTTAAGAAGTTAATTAAGATGCATGAAAGGCTTGATGTAAACAAAAATCCTATAAAGTCCAAGGTCAAATGAGTTGTGACCAATGAAGAAACATCTAAAGCAAATCAAAACATAGCCATGTTATGGTATGCTTGAAAACTTCACAATGGACAAACATTTGATGACCAACAAGTCAAATGAGATAGCCATAAAGGGTTCAAGAACATTAGATAATTACTATAGATTGATTGAACCCTTAACATGACAACGTATGAGCTATTCTAATATGAAGTTATCGTATGAAAGAATGAAGATATGTTCATTTCAAGGCTCGTATCATTTGGTAAGGTATAACGTAGTGAGGGGATTGCCAAAGCTAAAGGAGTCATTTTAAAAATATGTAAAGATTGCATGAAGTTTAAGCAATAATCTAATCCAAATCCCCAATTGCAATTGATACAAACATTTGGACCCATAGAACTCTTGCATATAAATTTAATTGGAGTTATGAACACTGAGAGTTTAGGTGGTAAAAAAAACATCTTTGTTTGTATGTGTTGATGATTGCTCAAGGTATGCTTGGGAATGAAAATTATGAGCGATGATGAAAGGGAATGAAGAATGAAAAGTTCTTATATTTCTATGAAAACAAAGCGATGTAGTACAAGTTTTCAAAGCCAAATACTTCTTAGAGAATAGTATGGTTGATAAGAAGAATTAAACAATTCAAGAGATGGCTGAAATGATGTTAGTTTTTTTTTAAAAAAGGCCTCACAAGTTTTGAGCTAAATTTTTTAACACAACATTCCATGTGATTAGCAAGGTACTTTTGAGGCTTAAAATGATGATGACCCTATACAAAATGTAGAAAGGAAGAAATCATATAGTGTCATATTTCCATGTTTTTAGAAGCACTAGTTACATTCTCAAAGATAGAGTTTATAAGGGAAAGCTTGATGCATGAAGTGGTCAGGAGATCTTCCTAGGATATTTCAATAATAGCAAGGCATTCATAGTGTAAAACAAGTGCACTAGGTTTATCATGGAGTCATTTAATCTGTTTGTTAAAGTGATTCATCTAATGTTACCATTGAATATGCAAATGATAAACTAGTTGTGCTAGATATTGAGCAAGTTGCAACAGAGCCAATATTTGACCTTGTGTCTCAAGCATCTATAGTTGACTATCAAAATAAATAATGATGAAGGCCATCAAATGATGATATTTATCAACCTAAACCATAATCAAAAGTGAAAAAAAAACCATTCCTTAGATTATGTTATTAGTGATTTAGATGGAGGGTAAGGACAAGAGGAAAGTCTAAGACAAACTATCAAGATATAGTTAGACTTGCATGCTATAAATCCTCCATTGAGCCTAAAAAGGTCAAGAAGTCCTTGAAGAGGAAAAGTAGACTCAAGCCATGCAAAAAGAACATAATTAGCTTGAAAAGAATAATGTATGGTAGCTTATTCCAAGACCAAGTGGTCACAAAGTAATTGGAATGGATGTTTAAGAACAAGTAAAATAAACTTGAAAACGTCACCAAAAATAAAGAAAGGCTTGTGGCTCATGGGTATACTTAGGTGAAAGGAATTAAATTTCATGGGACATTTGCACTTGTGGCTAGGCATGAGGCTACCAAACTTCTTTTAACAGTTGAAACTTATCCTGATATCAAACTGTTTCAAATAGATGTGAAAAGTGCATTTCTCAATGGATTTATCAATAAAGAAGTTTATGTACAACAGCCTAAGGGATTTGAAGACCCTAAGCATCTAGATCATGTGTTTAAATTAACAAAGGCTCTTTATGGCTTCAAGCAAGCCCTTAGGACATGGTACGAGAGGCTTTTAAGACATTGATAAAACGTAGTTTATCAAATAAGATAAAGGCACCATTACAATTGCTCATATCTAAGTGGACAATATCATCTTTGGCTCCAGTTCTTAGAAAGCCAAAAAAAGGTTTTGCAAAGATGATGTATTTTGAGTTTGAAATGAGTATTTTAAGGGGAGCTTTCTTATTTCTCGGGAATCTATATGAATTAGCTCAAGTAGGGTATATTTCTATCTTAAAATAAGATGTGTGGAATATAGAGAAAAATTTTGAATTGGAGAATGCTAAACCAATTAGAACACTTACGTAGTCCTAAGAAATTATGCTCAGATATAGGGGATTTAATTCTTTATCTTTGAATATTTTTAGTAACTCATCAATGAAGACGTTACGTACAAGAATTAAGCCAAGTAAGGACTGGATCCAGTCTTTTAATTCACTTGAAGTTCCTTTAAACAACATATTTGATCTTCAAATAATTTTGGTGACTAGAAAATCTCTTTTGAATATATCTCTTTCAAATTTACACTTTATTAAAGACTTTTTAGTGACTATTTTAGTGAAATTAAATATTGATATTGATTGTAACTAAACAAGCCTTATATGTCTATATTGATGGCTTAGGTAGGCTAAATATACAAGAAAGAGAGAGCTTTATTTGTTCAATTAGGAACCTTTTTTTTTGCAAAAATTTATAAGTAAATCGAATTGTGTTCATCAGTTTACATATAAGCTTTTATGGGGAAAATCATTAAGGAAGTACAATCTAGTTCTAAGTATAAGAGTGAAGTTGCAATTTGGTGAGTGAGTTGAACTTAACTCACAACTTTAACTTGGTTATAGCGAATTACTCTCTAGGCAAGACCTCGTAAACATAAGAATTTTTCAAACTTTGTGAACAAATTTTCTAGTATCCACATTTATTTTTATAACTTGGAGCAACATTATCTATTTGCAAATGAACAAATATTTGACAAGTAAAAATAAAAAGCTTTCATTTTTAATTTAAATAATCTTCATATGAAAGAGATTGTATTCGAAAATCAATTCTCAAGTTTAATTCTTGAAAATAAGATTAAAAATAAAAAATCAAAGCATATGTGATTATCAAGATTCAAAATAAAAATTTCCAATTTCCAATTGAGTATTTTTCTTTACTAAGATAAGGTTGTAACATTAACTTTTGAAACTTGTATTCAAGCCAAACCAGCTTTTTGAACTAGAAGCAATCTTAAACAATTAATTTTTACCTTTAAATTAGATTATTATGTTTAATCATAAAACAAGATTTGATATAAAACTTAACAAACCATAAACTAGGATCTGTCATGTCAAAGCATAAGAATAAATCAAGAACAAAACTAGATGTTGTAGCGTACCTAAATCCATCAATTTCTTAAAATCTTCAGATCTTATGCCTTTGATCTTCCAAATTAGCACACCAGTAATTCAGAGAAGGTGGCTCTATCTTTTATAAAGATGAATATTAGAAAAGTTACGAATGTGTAATTTGAGGACCATGACCCTAATATATAACTTTTGCACATTAACCTTAATTTCTAATCAGCCTATCATCAATTAGAAATTAGTTGCTAGAGTATCTACACATATTTGGGCCATAATTTATTTAATAACTAAAGCCCTATAAACCTTAACCAAATTAGATCACTTTTAATTTGGGCTAATCTTTTATGATAGTAAATAATAACATGTAATTGCTATTATTATATATGTGATGTCCATATTTTCCAACAATTTCATACTTGGACCACATATATATATTAATTACTCTACAATTACATGTCATTATATAACCTTATGAGCTCAAAAATTTACTATCATATCCAACAGGTATTCTGAACAATCTCGTCCATTAATTATGTTAACATAGAACCAAGGTGACTTTCGTTACATATATCGTAACTAAATCCATCCTTGATCACGTATATTAACATAATCAAATGACATAGATTAAGTATGGATGTGTAGCATGGAAATTACATGCAATTTGAACCAACCATGCAGAAAATTAGAGTGTGAATAAACCAAATAAACTTTATTTTCGCAAAAAAAAACCTTAAGTTGAAATAACCGACAATATGTCTATAACAGAAAAGCATTTAAAATTACAAACTCCCACTAAAACTGAATATTCTAGATTGACATTACACCTATATGAGTAGTGTGCTCTTATAAAACCTTGGTTGTAGTCCCCTAGTAAAAGGGTCCGCAATCATAGAGTTTGTCCCAATATGCTTTATAGACACCTAACCACTCTGAAATTTTACTTTAACAATTCGGAACATAAAGTCAATGTGCTTTGACTTTAATGTGCTCTTGTTGTTATCGGAATAAAGGACTACAAATTATTGTCACAATTTGCACCCTGGTGACAAAATTTTGCATCAATATTCCATCAAAATCAGAGTTTGTATACTTGATTATCTCTAACTTATCAAACCTATAATATGTAAGCATGTAATATTTTGTTCTCTGAAGATACTTTATAATCCTCTTGGTTGTTATCTAATGGTCCATACCAGAGTTGGTTAAATGTTTGACAAATATCCCAACAATGTACATAATATCCGGACGCGTACATACTTGAGCATAAATTAGACTCCCAACAACTGATGCATAGGGAATCTTTTAAATTTCTTGAATTTCAAGGTTACTTTTAAGGCATTTAGTAAGATTAAACTTTTCTCCTTTAGCAATAGGGTTGTCACCTAGTCAACAACCTTGCATACCAACACTTTTCAGTACTTTATCGATATAGAAATTTTGTGACAAATCAAGAACACCCCAAGATCGTTCTCGATGTATCTAAAATCCTAAAACAAAATAGGCATCCCCAACATCTTTCATCTCAAAATTCTTAGATAAAAACCTCTTGGTTCGTGCAATAAGCCTATATCATTAGTGGTAAGTAAAATGTCATCAACATATAGAACTTGAAATATATACTTACTCCCGCTAAATTTGTGATACACACAATCATCAACAATATTCATCTCAAAATCGAACGAGAAAATTACTTGATGAAACTTGTGGTACTATTGACAGGAAGCTTGTTTGAATCCATAGATGGATTTTGTTAATTTGCAAACCATATTCTTTGGTTCTCCCCACTCAAAGTTTTCTAGTTGTACCTTATAAATTCTTTCTTCAATGTCATCATTGAAAAATACAGTCCTAACATCCATCTAGTGTAACTCAAGATCAACATGAGCAACAAGTGTCATGATTGTCCTGAAAGAGTCTTTCGATGAAATTGGAGAGAAAGTCTTTGTCAAATCAATGTCTTCTTTCTGGGTATATCTTTTAGCTATAAGATGCGCCTTATACCTCTCCACATTACCATTTGCATCCCTCTTGGTTCTAAATATCCATTTACAACAAATTGGTATTGCACTTTCAGGTAATAAGACAAGTTCCCAGACTTTATTGTCTTGCATAGACTTATAATCTTCTTGCATGGCATCAATCCACTATTGAAAATTAGAACTTTTCATGGCTTGACGAAAGTTGATTGGATCATCTTCCATCATTCCATTGCCATCCTCATGTTCTTAGAGAAATACAACATAATCATCTGAAATAGAATTCCTCCTCTCTCTCGTGGACCTCCTTAATGGCACTTGTTCTTAAGGTTGTTGAGTTTGTTCTTCTGGAAAAATTACTACATCTTGAATAGGGAGTTATTCAACATTGTCTTGTTGCAATGTATCTAACATTATTTCTCTCTCCAAACTCAACATCCTCAAAAATGTTGCAGTTTCTATCTAAAAAAAATATTTCTATTTGTAGGATCATAAAACTTATAGCCCATAAATCGCTCAGAATAACAAATAAAGTAGCTACTTATTGTTTTAGAGTCTAATTTCTTTTTATGTTGCCTATAAGGCCTTGCCTCAACTGGATATCCCCAAATGTGAAAGTGCTTTAGATTAGGCTTTCGACCTGTCCAAAGCTCATAAGGTGTTTTGCAGCTGCTTTATTGGGTACTCTATTCAGAATGTAAGTTGTTATCTTTAGAGGCACCAGTCAAATGAGCATTTTCAGACTTATCATGTTTCAACTTTTCATCCTCTTGCACACAATGATAAATAAGCTCATTTATAGTCCATTTCTCATTTTGACAATTTTAACTAATTTTAAATTGGTTAAACTATGCAAGAAGCGATACTAAAACCATAAGAACAAGCAATTCCTTAGAAAGCTCGACCTTGAGTTCCTTAAGTCTTGAAGCAACATGGAACATCTCTATAATGTACTCCCTTAAGTTTCCTTAACCCTTATACTTCACTGACATCAAATAAGCCAGAAGTGATATTATCTCAAACTTATCATTTTTGGCAAAACATTTATCAATTTCTTCAAGGAAACCCTTGGCCTGAGTAATCTCTTCAGATTCTGTGCCTCTAAAGGCTTTTGGAATGTGGTGCTCATGATCATTAGACTCATGCAGTTTGAACGATCCCACCTCTCAAAATCCCTTTTAGCATCAGGGGTGTTTGTCATAGTGAAAGGTGTAGGTTGTTCTTCCCTTAGTGTAAGGTCTATGTCCGTACAGCCAAGCACTATAAGTAACTGTCTTTTCCATTCCTTTAAATTAGTCTCATTAAGTTTGGGTATAGAATTTATACTAGTAGATATTGTCGAAGAAAAAGGTAAACTAGTTGAATATAGAACAAAATAGATAAAAACAAGCTCACATGAATATTCATAAGTAAACAATAAATTCAAAATAGTGGTTAATATCATCTCAAGATACTAAACAAAACATTAATATCAAGTCTTTGGGTAGTAATATTAACGATGGCGATACTCTTGTTGTAGCAATCAAACATTGACAATAAATTATGTCAAATAATGAATCAATCTTTGGACTAACTTATTGCTCACATAAAGTACCTTATAATTATCACACATTTATCACCACAGATGTTGAAATTTTGTCAAATATTAACTTATATTTGGGTCAATTAATAAATGCATGAATCACAAAATATATAATCATCTTGACTTTTTAAAAAACTAATCTGCTGCAAAAGAGGTCACTTTGGTGGCATTTTATTTCAACTAATTTATTTAAAATATTAGACCTCCTTAATTAAATCTCAAAGCCAAAATCAATTTATTTGTTTCTAATATTTCAAATTTAAACCAAAATATTTTGAATAAAGGTAAATTTCATCTCAAGATATTGGGAACTCCATTGATATTTCATCTTTGGACAAAAATAGTAATTTGTAAGTGATATCTTATTGTAGCAATCAAAGACAATAAAATCATGTTGAAAAATAAATCTTCCTTTAGGTCAATTTATTGCTCACATGTAAAATCGAATAGTCGTCACATGCTTATTACCACAGTTGCACATGTAATTTTTTAAATATTAACCTTCCTTTAGGTAGATCATTATTAACGTAGCTTAAGTTACATGCACACAACATTTTATATTTTAAAATAAAATAATTTCAATAACAAATGTCACTTTAGCAACTTATTATTTCAATTAAGTTATTTTAAAACATATATAAATATACTAATATTCAAATTTAAAATTTTTCATAACAATTAAAGGTCAAAACTAATATTTTTATTGCTCTATAGTTTCGAAATAACTCAAAATAAGGTTGTACCATTCTTGAATAGAAACCGAAAACCTCAATTTTGACCGATTTTAATATCTTAAACAAGCATCCATTTAAATTTTTACAATGAAATTCATAACAAAATTTTATAGAGCCAACCTTAAAACCAAATACGTATTATGATTGATATCAATTTGCATCAAGACACTCAAAAATTGAGTATATATACACATAAAAAGATAACAACTTTGATGAATGTTCATGGAACCAATTTGATAAAAAAAAATCATAACTTAATCCATACAAAATTATCAATAAGCTTAATATCAATTCACAATGATTCAACATGACGAGGTCCATATGCCACTTGTTTTATTGTAAAACAAAATCTAATATAAAATTTAACAAACCATAAATTAAAATCTGTCATGTCAAATCATCAAGAATAAATCAAGAACAAAGCAAGATGCGGAAGCGTACCTAAATCCATCGATTTCTTGAAATCTTTGGATCTTATAGTTTTTATCTTCCAAATTAGCACACAAGTAATCCAACAAATGTAACTTTCTCTTTTCTAAAGATGAATATTAGAAAAGTTACATATTAGAAAAGTTACATATGTGTGATTTGGGAACCATAACCTAATATATAACTTTTGCACACTAACCCTAATTTCTAATCAACCCATCATCAATTAGAAATTAGTTACTAGATTATCTACACATATTTAGCTCATATTTTATTTAACAACTAAAACCCATTAAATCTTAACCAAATTAGATCACTTTTAATTTGGTCTAATCTTTTATGATTGTAAATAATAACATGTAATTACTATTATTATATATATGTGATATCCATATTTTTCAACATATTAAATTAGCTTTTAAACTAAACCTAAATTTTAAAAAATCCAACGGAGAATTTTTTTATTTTTCTTAATGGAAATTAAATATTTATTAATACCAAAATAATATTAAGATGAGACCATGATACCCATTAACTTATACACCTGTTAATAAAGATATTTGAAATGAAAGATACTTTACATTTTGAGTCAATTATTTCATCAATTACAATTTTTATTAAATATTAAAATTATATTCACAAGTGAATTTAATATCTAAAATATGATTTATATATTTGAATTAACTTTTACAAATAATTTATATTATTAAAATTTATATGTTATATATTACAATATTAACAACTTTAAGTTAATTCATTCTTTATCTTCTACTATTATATCTAAAATGAACATCAATTTTTATAGTTATATTAAAATACTTGAAATTTTAAAACACACTTCTTTTAAAATGTATTTTTTCCAAATTAAACTTTTTTTAAAAATACTTAAAGGAATCTAGCTTTAAATTATAACATTTCCGTTCCCTAAATGTATAAAGGAGATTTTAAGTAAAAATGAGCACTTTTGAAGGAATTATATATGGGTTTTGACACATCTCCATCCTTAGTCAACCAAAAATAAAGGATAAATTCTACTATTAGTCTCTGTACTATACATAAGTTGTAAATTTTGTCCTTGTATTTTAATATGATTATTTTCAATTCACGTACTTTTCTAATGTTAATCCTGACTAAATGCTAGGTATTAAATTCATTAAATTCTATTATTTTCAAAATTTGATGAGAAAAACATATCATCGCATGTGTAATGCCATGTCACTTATTATTTGCATATATTACTAATAGAAAATTTTAGTTAATTAATTTAACAACAGTCATTTGAATTAAGACTAAAATTTGAAATTCAAAAATCGGCAAATAAGAATGATCCAATTGGAAAACATTTACTAAATCTACAACATTACATATAGTATAGAACTAGTAGCGGAATTTAACCAATTAGATTTCATTGCCACAATTTGGTCAAGACTAAGTTTCAAAATTCAAAAAGTATAGGGACTAGAATTGACCGATTCAAAAAGTAAAGGAACTAAAATTAATCAAATTACACATAAAATTTGATTAAATTAAAATACAAGAACTAAATCCATAACTTATGGAGAGTATAGGGAGTAAGAACAAAATTTGACCAAAAAAAAAGCTGGAAAGCACGATCCATAGTCAGGAGTAAGGGAGGGTGGAGTTAGATCCTACAAATATGAAGGAAAGAGAAAAGTGAGAATCCAAAAAGTGAAAAGCGTAATGGGTTTTTGACGCTTCAAACAAATTGTGGCCCATTGATCTTGTGGATAATATCTTTCCTTTTAGGCGAGTGAAGCTGGTGACTCACTCCACTGCTTATTCTTTGGGGCTCACACACCTTTTGTTCTTTGCCACAATCTTTTTCAGCTCATGGGACTAAACAAAAAATTTGCTCATAAAAAGAAGAATCCCAAAGTTTAAACCAGCTGTGTTTAATTTAGTGAGTTCATTGATGAAGGATGAACTCGAATTCCGCACTTGGGTTTTTTTCTTTTCTTGGGTTTGGCCTTCTATTAATGCTCAAATTTCAATTTTAGTCCCTATATTTTGCTAAAACTTAATATTTAATTTATATATTCTGATTTTTTATGTAGTTATTTTCTCTATTTTATAATATCTAAATAGTTAATATTGTTAACTATTTCAATCAAAATGGTGATGTTAATTTTCTTAAGAATACTATAACAAAAATTTTACATAACTATCAAGTGAATTTTTTTGAATGTGTTTTAAGAAAAATAATATAATCAATAGTTTCAGCATTACTTTTATTTTTACATAATTATCAAGTGATTTTTATTTTTAATTTCAAAATATTACACCCTTAAATTTAATAAATCAATTTCAATAACAATAATAATTGAACTTGAATTGTTAATTTTTTATTTTATAAATATAAACAAATAATCAATCCAAACGTATAAAGAGAGTACTTTAGCTAGGATTGAAACTTGGTCCACTTTGTTCTTGATATTGACTTCGTGGGCGTGAAAGCTCCGGAAATCATGATGTAGCAATAATTTGAATGGACCATATATATATATGAACTGAATCTTAGTATGATTGACTGTAATCATTCCAATACAACCAATTAAAATCTTACAACGTATGTGCTTTCAAGGTGGTGATGGGGTTATTAGATTAACTGACAGCATTAACAATGGTACTATTGCTTAAACTTTCTTAGTAATCATGTGTTGAAATTACTAAACTAAACTAAAATAAAATAAAGGTAAACTACCTCTAAACTTTATTTAAAATTAAATTTTGTTATCCAACTTGAATTGCTACATTTTGCTAACTCGTTTTTAATTTTCATTAGGAAATGACACGACATGTGTAACACATTATACTTGGCTTAGATATTATGGTTAAATTTTAAAAATTATATACGCTCATTTTAAGACCAAAAATTAAAATTTGGAAATGTAACATAAAACAAAAAATGGTAAAAATATTTCCAGTTTTTAGGGAAAAAACACCTTATTAATTTAATTCATTTTAACTGCAGAAAACACTTATAAGATCACTTAGTTTTGCAACGGAATCCTTAAGTTGAACAGAGTTTTGAAAAAAAAAACGTAATTTGATTTTGAAATTCAACGCATTGCAGTTGGAATAAATATTCTAAATACGATAAAGCAGTTCAAAACAAAAAATAAAATCCAAAACAATTAACAGTCCCCAAAAAGTCCAAAACAGTCCAATTGAAAATAAACCTTTAACTTAATCAAATTTAAAAACAGAAGTTTAACGCGAGCTCCTGCTATGCCGACTTGTCCTAAGTTTGTTGGTTACCTGAGAAGAAAACAAACAGAAAGTGAGCTTACGAGCTCAGTGTATATAACACATCTCAATCAATAGATCAGATACACATATATTTACAGATATGTTTTCAGATACATGATTAGATACAGAATTAGATGTATTTTCATAATCAGATGCATATGCATAATAAGGTACAAATTAAGATACATAATCAGATCTTACCCCTATCCACTACACACCATTTCCTTCCATCCCTACACACCAAATAGGGTATTAAATACTCCTCCAACCCTACATACCAATAAGTGAGCGTATGTCACTTTTCAGAAATATGCAATCAAACTGCTAGAATAGATACGTAGTCAAGCCACCAGAACAAATATATGTGGTTTAAACCACTAGATAAGACAGATTATTAAACTGCCCACACTTCCTCCATCAAATCATATTCTCACCCCAATGCTCATACAGATACTAACAGATATCATATGCACATAGGTCATGCATGTTTTTCACATAAGTCATGCTTTCAAAATTATCAGAATACAGATCATTTTTATTCACATTTCACATACCATACCATATTACATACAATAGCATACAATCAGATATCATGTTTTTCAAATCCTATTTATATAGTATAGACCCTATAGAGTAGCTAAACGCGAATCACACAATAATATGGGTCTAAGCAAAGTTTTCAAAAAATGGGTCCACACACCCGTGTGGCCCACAGACCCAACTAGTCCAACCCATGTGGTCCACACGACCTGTCACACAGTTGTGTAGCGTCGAAAGTCCCTTTTTCGGTATCATGCCATTCACTGTTTTTTATTACACACCTGGTTGTTTTTTATACGTGACGCTACAACACACTTCTAGACTCCTAAACAACAATTAGAAATAGCTTAATTAGCACGATTTTACCAAACCCGATTCACTCATACAACAAAATATTAACAATCGCACTTACTACGGAAAAAATCAACCCATACACAGCGAATAACCACTTACCCTCGCGAAGACAACAGTCCACCAATAGATTCTAAATCATCGAAGGATTAATTGCCTCCTGAACTTCACCTAGAAAACCCACACAATTAAAAATGAGATTCATAACAAACTAATACGTTAATTTCGTGCAAGAAACTTACTTAACCTTATTATTGGAAACAACGATACTTACGCCAAGATTTGCTTACAGTCAATCTCTTTTAATATCGCACAACCAATCGCACCCAGAACAACAATCACAAAACCAAAACAATAGCAAAAGAAACAAACTTGAAGGCAAAAGAGTGAAAATAGAGTAAAAATAAAGAAAGAAAGAAAAGAAACTAATGCAAAAGAAAAATTAGAGCCAAATGAAACGACAAAGGAAGACGGGAAAAACGTGAAAACATGAAGAGAGAATTAGGGAGGTTTTTTCTCAAAAATCAAATAAAATAAAAATAATGTTTTAAAACTTATTTTCAAACACTAACCACAGGGGCGACACACTTAGCAAAAATTATTCTCGTTTGCACACACAAGATTCAAACACAGGACCAATGGGTAAGCTAACACCTTACCACTAAGCCAGCAAACTTATTCTATCATTAGTTGAGCAAAAATAACATATAATCCAAATGTTCACAGATAGGGGTTTAGACAAAAATAAAAAAAAAATCAATTAATAAGATTCGAATGCAAAACCTTTCAAACACAAGCACAACCCTTAACCACTAAACCAATTTCAATCACTTGATAACTTCCAACAATTCAAAAACTTAAATTATTGTTATTAAAT
Organism: Gossypium raimondii; assembly: GCF_025698545.1. Classification (NCBI taxonomy): domain Eukaryota; kingdom Viridiplantae; phylum Streptophyta; class Magnoliopsida; order Malvales; family Malvaceae; genus Gossypium; species Gossypium raimondii. The sequence goes on from NC_068566.1 coordinate 34,850,579, forward strand.
ATGCTTGAAATTATTGTATTATATCTTTTAAATTGAATTTATAAATATTTGATTAGAGCATCATAAGATTTTATAACATATATGTGGTATTAAAATTTGGTACAATATGTATCAGATAACTTTCAAGCATTGTACACGAAAATTTTGTAACATCCCCAAAATCAGGGGTTAGTAGAATCGGGTTTGTAAATCGAGAGAGAGTGGTCATGCCTTAATTTTTGAGATTTTCTATGCATTTTTAGGAAATAAATGAGGTATTGGTTTGTTGGTTAAGTGTTAGTGAAACATTCCTTGAAATCTAAGTTCAAATCTCTTCTCTCTCACCATTTTTATTATTTTGCAAATTTTGCCTTAAACCCTAGTATGTGATATGCCTTGTTTTTAAAATAAATATTGCAAAATTATTTCAAGAATGAGAAAAAAAAAACCTAATGGTTAAAAGAAATATGAGAAATCATGGAAATTAAATGAGGTCACAAGTTTGAATCATTTCCCTTGCGAAATAATTAAATTTTGCAAAAATCCCTTGTTTTTTTTTAATGTGTGTGTCATCCATACCCTTGAACCCTAAGTATAAATACAACTTTTTATTATATTTTTTAGACTTTAATTCAATTTTTTCCCTACCCTAGCCGTTCACCATCTTCCTCTCCTCTTTTCTCTTCAATTTTCCTTCTTTATCCCATTGTTGTCGTTGCCTACACCTCTCATTTTACTATCTCTTTCTTCTTCTTTTTGCATCAAGATTGTGCACCATCTCCTTTACTCTATTTCTGCCATTTATCCTCATCTAATTATCCCCAAATCTAAAATCTTGAACCCCGATATCTATCTCGAACATTGCCAAGAAAGTGTCATTGCCGTTTCTCTCAACTAGCTTGGGTAAGATCTTTTTTCTCTTCAATTTCTTGATTAATCTTGTCAATTAAAAAATAAAATTTCTAGATCTTGAATTTTGTGGATTTTAAATGATTTCAAAGGTATTTTTCCAGATTTTAATGAGATCTCAAACAGTTTTAAAATTCAACCCCAATTTTGGCCACCATGGGTAGTGGTGCATGCGCCTATGTGCAAGAAAGGGGGTTGTTTTGTTTCTCGGGTCTTGCCCATATTTTTCCAGCATTAAATTGTGTTCTTGAAACCTCCTAATCACCCTTTAATCACATGTTAATTAGGGAGAGAGGTTCTTGATCAATCAGCCAATTGGATCCCACAAATCGTGAAGCATAAGTACAATTAAGGATAACTAGTTTGTTATTTCGACATAGTTGTTAGGTAAAGGTTATGAATTGAATAAATGAAGGAATTAATTCACTAATTAGCTACATATTTTCCAGTATGTTATTGAATTAGGTGCTGACCTAAACGCCCCAAATCATCCATAAAGGTGAAGAACGATTGTACGTATGGTTCGCATTGATACAGTATAACGAATCCAACTAGTTTGGATTCATAAAATAGTTATAATTTCAACGATTGGTTTGAACTCATAAGTGGTGTTTGGGGGCTGTTTTAATGGTAAATTGATTGAATTTATATTTAATTTTGGTTTAGGTTCGTTTAAGGAATTGTTAAGGAAAATTGGAAGATTCGCTAGTGTGCTGCGAGGAAGTGAAAAATAAGCTGTGGGTCCTAAACCCATAAAATTGTTTGAAAATGTTAAATATCAAGTTATATTTGATAAATTAGCTTGCTGATTAGATTGACTTAATAGCCAAATTATTTATTTTGTGATTAGTCAAACCAGGTATGTGTCGAGCCTTAAAAGATTGACATGTTGGAAAAATTGCTAGTTTGATAGTATGAATGTTTGATTGAGTTTATAATTGCATATTTGAGTTATGAGATATGAGAATGTTTGACTGAATTCTATAATGTGTTGAGATATTAAGCTTATATATGATTTAAATGCATGAGATATTTTTTATATTGTGTACTGAAAAGGGTGCTATTTATGCATAATGAAAATCCGTAAAGTATGTGAAATTGAACGATATTGATTGATACCAAAACAATAGTAATTTGAAATATTTGAATACTATTTCCATTTACTGAAAGTATGTGATTATTGAGGACATGCTGAGAATGTCAAATGAATGTGAAAAGTATTGAGATATGATCATGTATTAGATTGTGTGACTTATTGAATATGCATTGGGTTGGGATTTTGTGGTTGACGGAGGAGTTCCGTGGAGTACCAGTGGCATATTAAGTCCACATTGTTCATAGTCAGTGCACTGCATTTGGAGTATCGAGGGGAATAGTGATTTATTGCATTTTTACTAGCAACTTGACTGCATTTTTACTGGCATAATTTTTTGCATATTATTATTGATGGTTTTAACCACAACGGGCTTAAGCCCATAATGTTTTGGAGTTCGAATGACGGGTTCTGGGGAACTCATGGTGTGTAGCAGTTGGCATGGGTAGGAACCTTTTTGCATTGCATCATACTCACGAAATATCCGAATGTTATTGATTTATGATATGTGTTGTATTGTGTTGTATTGAATGGTATCGAAATTAATGATTGTTACTCGAATGAATGATGTCTCATGTTCATAACCTCAATTCGATAATGACTATGTAATGATATGAAATTCCTATGATGGTTCTATGTTATTCTATTAATGCTAATATGTTTCACTGTATTCGATATTTATGTTTTTTTTCCGTTTAAATAATAGTTCGACTCACACTAAGCTTTTCGTAAGCTCACCCCCCAATAGTGTTTAACATTTCAGGTAAACCTTTAAATTAGGATCGGACTCGGCATTCAGAAAATCACCTTGGACCTCAAACTATTTTTAATAAGCATTAATTAGTCTCTATTGGTTTTGGTTTTTAATTTTAAATAACTTCTAGCCTATGGCTTGGTAACTTTTATTTTTGCATGCATGGATTACTCAGGCATAATAACCGAATAATACATGATATCGGGCTTAACTAAATTTTGACATTGTTCCCTAATTTCTACTGCATTACAAATGAACCGTTTTTGAAAAACAAATCGATAAGGCAACTAAGTTTCCAAAATGACTTGAAAAATGGTTTTTTCCGCTGCATTAGTTTCACATCCAGTTTTTTTTAAAGAATAGCAACAAGCAAATGATTTTTCTAAAACAACACTATCAACAATAAAATGAATCCTTAGTATACACAACCTAATGAATGAATGCTTTTAAGCTAACTCAAAGTAAAACTATGGTTTTCTCTAAAAATGAGTTTATTTAAGGTCTTCAAAAGTAATGTAAGTTAGTTTAGCCATTTCGGTGGCTAATATAGCCTTCTCAATATAGCCATAACGTTTAGGCCAGGTTAGAGAGGTCACAAATTTTGATTTTTTTTATTAAATGGTTATTTTTACTATTAGATTATAAATGTTATTACGAAAACAGAGTTATTTTACTACTTGTAATAGTGTTCGTGATAATAGCCAGAGTGATAACAATTACGTTAAATAATCTCAGGTATATTTTACTATGATTTATTATATCATGTTTATTATAATTGGAGACTAATCATGACAACATGAATAGATAGATTTTGATTTGAAATTCACTCATGTTTTACGATGGTTATTATGAAATAAAGAATCAATAGAGGCATTTAAAAGTCCGTCCTACTAGATTTGTTGCATTCCTCAAGTGAATGCAAAAAGAAAAAAGAAAAAAAGATATAATCATGGACCACTAAAAGTGGGAACATAGTAATAAATAAGAGAACAATGAGATTTCTCAAGATAACTCTTCAAAGGGTAAAGATAACGTATGTTACCAATGTAATATGAATGATTATTGGCCACATATGTGGCATATGCCCAAATATTTTGTTTTTGTTAATACTCTTTGAGGAAGGATATGAGAATGTAGTAATGAATTCTATCATTACAGATAGAAAATATTTATTTTATTTGGTACTAAAATAAATAAATATTATTTCAATATTTGATAGTACAAAATTAGTTGAAAGCTCTAAAAAGCTAATATAACAATATCTAAAAAGCACAAAATTTGTGATGGTTAATGCATTAGTTTTAAAAGATACTCATTGTAATGGATATCATATTGGATTGTGAATGGAGAAAAAAGTATATTTCATATAAATCAAAAGAGGATTGAGTTATTGATTTATATTTATTACTCTTGTTAATTGATCGTGACTATCTTCGTGATCTTCTTTTGTCATCATCCCCGTTAAGGGGTTGAAAGTGAAATATTTGACTAGGAAAGATCTACTTATGAGCAATAGAATATGGTAAACTATCTAAAGCTCATTATGGTTGGATGCACCTGAAGTTGCAAGTTTTTTTAAAACTGTGAGTATAACTCTACAGTATTCAGAATAAGTTTTCAATTAAAATTACGTGGAAAAATATTACTAATGAGAACCTTGCAAGAGAGAACTTATTCAACTTTTCATTATTCAAATGTGCTCCTACAGTAGCAGTATCATGAAAAAAATTACTTATGATTGAACAAAAGTTTTTAACTACAAAACCTAACCATTCCCTGAAGAGAATGTAACAATATGTAATAAATTTGAAAGACATAATCTTTAACGTGGATGTAGTAAGTCATAGGGGATTATCGTAATAAATTTCCTCACCTCCAAAAGTGGAAAAATGAGGAATGTAACATCCCAAAATTTTAATTTTGGGTATTGTGAATGTGTGACACAAAACATTTGTCTGCTTTAGTGGTTATGTGTTTCGGGTGTGTTTGGGAGGTCCCAAGTTCAAGTCAGGACTTGGGCAATCTTTAGTCAGTAAGCTTTTAAGTAAAAGTTGGAAAATAATTAACAGAATGGGCCTGCTAGTCTGGTCGATAAGTGAAGTGTTGGTGTGAAGGAGGTCTTGTGTTCGAATCTTGGTGTGGGCATTATTTTTGCTCGTGCGTCCAAGAGAGTTTGAGATGGACTAAAAATCTAAGTAATGGATTTAGTAGGGAGTTTGATGGAGAGAAATAAGGGATTGGGGTGGTTATCAAATATTCTATTCATTTTTTTCTTTTTTTTTTATTTTCCCTAAAATCCCTTCACCCTCTTGCCGTTTTTCTCTTCATTGCTGTCAAATTACTGCCCTCTTTCACCCTTCATCTTCTTGATTTTTCTTTTCCCACTTTGCCTCGTGTCGCTCCACGTTTGTCTATGATCGTTCGGTAAGTTTTAGATAAGTGATTTGTCTCTGTTTGTTAACTTTCTTCTGAAGTGTTTTGTTTATGCCAATTAGGGGAGGATTCAAGGGCTCGTAATCACCAATCAGAGTCTTAGTTTGTTTGAGAATTACTGTTTATCGGTTGAAGGTAAGGTTTAGTTGCTTATGGGTTAAAACCTCGATACGAGTTTGATTTGGGATCACGTTATGTGAGATTAAATTAGTGTTATTTGTTCAATTATAGGCTTTGGAGTGCTCGGGAACTGTTTTAGAATAAAACAAATCCAGGTGTGTACCCGAAACGCAGAATACGAGATTCGGTGAAAAGCTAAAATTGCTTGCTGTTTGGAGAGCAGCAGTAGGCTAACTTTGAAAAATCACCATAAATTGTGGACATCAAATTAGAGATGAAAAAAAATATGGAATTAAATATTATTGAGTCTAGTTTCTCATAGAAGAAATGGTGTAAGTAATAGAATTGTAAATCGTGAGATATAATAAATTTTGTGAGACAAGGTCAGAATAAATTCAGGTTCCCCTGTTCTGACTTTGGAAAATCATCAAAAATTGGAGAAAAATAATTAGGGGTTAAAATTTACATGTTTAAATTATTAATGAGTCTATTTCCAATAGAAACAAATGGTAACATCATCCAAAATTTGTACTAATAGATAATTAAATTTTAGCAAAGAAAGGTCAAAGCTGTTAGACAATAGAACAGAGGTAAGATTGAAGATTTTACTGAACTTATTGGCTAAACCAAAAATTTTGAAAATTTTATGATAGAAAGGTATTTGAGTCTAGTTTCAAAGACATCAAGCAGACCTTAATTTTGAATTTTGTAGCTCAAGATATAAATAATTTAATAACAATGACTCAAGTAGACAGCTTTGCAGGAACATATAAGTAAATAGTGAAAAAAATATATGAATATTTAGCTAGCACAGGTTACATTAAAAATGGACCACGCAGCCAAGGAAAATATGGGCCGAGTGGGCCATACGGGCGTGTGGGCCCACACGGGCAGACCACATGGGCGTGTGAGCCCATTTTCACTGAATCGATTGCTAAGGTTGCACGGGTCGCCCAAGTCGACTGTAAACCTACTGTAGGGTCGGTAAGCATCACTTAGTCTCTAATTATACGAATTGACTGTTTGATTTATATATGTGTTGAACATGATGATAGTATGCTTGTATACTGAACTGGTTATATGTACTGATGTCCTGAGATAGCATGTCATGACTTGTATGTTGCATTGCATGGGGTTGGGTTGATTATATTTGAACGAAGTGTACTGAGAGGCTCTTAAGCCTAACATACTGGCAGCTCAACTGCAAATTACTGTTTTGTGCCACATTCGGTACTACCTGGAGTGTAGGGATGAGTGGGTTGATTTGATCCCTACATGGAGTGCAGGGTTGGGCAGAGATGGTGTGTAGAGGCTGGTTGAGTAGGACTTTGTTATTGAATACTGCATGACTGCTACTGATATTGTGATGGGCTAAGGCCCTACTGCATATTTGATACTGTACTGAGATGGGCTAAGGCCCAAACTATTACTGATACTGAAAAAGGGATTAGGCCCAGGATTACTTTAATTGTGCACTGTGATTTGCTATTGTTTGTTTTTTGTGGGATTACACACTGAGTTTTCATAAACTCGCCCCTTTTGTTTAAATGTGCACAGGTAATCCCCAGATCTAGATGGATCGATACAGCGGAGGACTCGACGGTGACCACGGTTTTGGACTTTCATGGTTTTTAACACATATTTACGATAATTGGTTTTATTTCTATTCTATTTTTACTGGCTAAGTTTTTAGGTTGTAATTGGACTTTCGGACTTTGGTTTTTGGTTTTAATTACTAATAAGATATTAAGATAAGGAATTCAATGGAAATGGTTTTAACGCGACGACACGGTTTTCAAACACCCTATCATGGGACATCGCTAGATCCGACCATAACGTCTGGGCCGGGTTTTGGGTGTTACAAGGAAAGCAAGAAAAGAACAAGAATTTCGAAGAACTTTTTAAGAAGAGAGACAATTTATTTATGAAGAGTCATTGGTTATGTACCTATTGTACACTTGGAAAATAATATCCACTTTCAAAATTTGTTATTAATAGATTTTGATTGGATTCAAAGTCTAGTACTGAAGTTTAATTTGTTACTTTTTATCGTCAAGGCTTAATGTAGAACAAAAAAAGGTATGTCTTTAAATATTAAATCAACTTGATATATGATTTAAATATTTTAATATGATCTTTTTTAAGTTTTGATTACATGTGCTGCATATTATTTTAAGCATCTTATTTGTTCATGAAAATTAATATTAATTGATTTATTTATATCGCTATAATTTATAATTAAATAATATATTTGATTAAAACATATTTAGTATGCAAATTTATGTTAACAAACCAATGAAGTTTATGGTTATTCAAATTTGATTTAATTCAAAGAATTGTTAAAGGTAGTAGTTGTTTTGCATTATTCCATATGTTAATTATTTAGAGAAATAAGATGAGCAATTGTAAATGAAAAGTTCTATGAGCTTGAATGGTTGGATTTTGAATTAAATTTCATGCATGTTTATGATGATCGTTATGAAAAAAATGCTAGTTTTCATTATGTCATATTTTTATGATTGAGATGTGATGTTTATTTATATATTTAGTATAGGCTTGTTTCTATACATGACCTAGGCAGTTATTCTTGGTTGTTAACTGATTATGCAAAAATCTTATTAAAAGGGTTTTAAAAGTATTTTGAATCGAACTCGGGACTTCTCGCATCCAAAGCAAGAATCATACCACTAGACCAAATGCCTTACATTTGAAGATCTTAACATATTCCCTGAAGCGAATATTGCATATAATTATTTGAAAATTATATTTATTGACTTAGTGGTCTTATAGACTTCACATTGATTTAGACATTTCCTGTAACGCCCTATAACCCGACCGTTTAAACCAAATCCCGGAGGTTACATTAATCACTGAAGTGATTTAAAAAAAATTTACAAAAAGAATTGTTAAAATCTTATTCGAACACAGTTATTAAAATCGAACTAAACCATTTAGCCCTTTTATGATTCAAAATAGATAACTCAAGTCACGTTGAAAGTGTTCAGAAATAAAGTACCAAAGTTTATAGAATTCAAAACAAAACTACTTATGAAAATCCCAAACTAGATTGTACCACAATCTTTATAGAGGTTTACAGTTCAAAACAGATCACAAATTTATAAACCTGACAAGTTATTTTATTAGTCCGGCTTAAAACAAATCACTCCGAGACCTCTGGTATGCCAAGTCCAGCTACAGAAAATGAGGGTACTTGCAAAGGGATAAACTAAGGGGATGAGCTACACAAGCTCAGTGTGAGTTCGAAAACAATAGATAAATGAACACCAAAATGTCACAATAAAAAAACTCAATAGCAACCCGATATACGAATAGTCTTCACAAACAAATCAAACATATCAGCACTGAACCACCTCATTCTATAAATAGTTAGTCTCATAATCATACAGACAGACAGAATGCGGAATGAATGCAACAAGGATTAGAAACCCACCCAACCAGCCAAACACCTCTCCGTCCCCCAATCACACCCCAAAAAATAGTAGAGGAGACACGGTCGTGTGGAGATCTCACACGCCTGTATGGCGACACATGCCCGTGTGACCAGGCCATGTGGTACCAAAAATCATCGAAAATCCTAAATTCCCAATTACACAAGACCGTGTGGACCGCCTGTGTACAGCACACGCCCATGTGGCCACCCGTGTGGTTACGAAACTACACCAAAATAGGCTGCAAAATGTGCCTTTGATGTCGAAACAATCCCCAGCCCTCAATTACACGGAAACACACCAAAAACACTCAAAATTTCAAGCAATTCCACAACAAACCACACTTCGATTGGTCAAATTCAAAACTTCACGAAATATGTTGAATTTCACAGAAACAAATCAGAAATTCGATAACGAAAAGGGAGAGTTTCCGAACACACACCTTAGACGCGATAGCAACCACCAAAATCGTTTGATTCGCTCCTCCAAATCGATCCAAAAACCTCAATTAACATACAAATTAATGAAAACTTCAATTCAATAACAAAATAGAAAACAAAAGAGACATTATCAAAATCCCCAAAAGCAAAACCTACCTTCTTCTCTTCTAATTTACCAAACACCCGAGATCAAAACTCCCTTGACAACCTACAACATAGATAAAACGAAAGAAGCAAAGAATCAAAAGAAACTGAATATTGTCTTTTTAGGAAGAAAGAAAATTTGAAAGTCACAGAGAACAAAATGGAGAAGAATGGAAGAACGTGCAACACTCTTTTTTTCTCAAAATAAACATAAATTAAAATAGCTAAAACTAATAAATATTTTAGCAAATAAAAAAATAAATCTAAAATAAAATTACACCCATAAACACACACGAAGATTCAAACCCAAAACCTAGAGGAAAATTAACACACAACAAACCACTAGACCAGCAAGCCCATTCTGACATAAAACATAGCAACAAACCCAATTATTCGATCTAGCCACTGACCCTACCTACAAATCTCAAAACTTCCAACCCCAAATTCTGGGGTGTTACATTTCTAATAGTAAATGTCACAATAGTACTTATATGTGGATACAAAGTAAAATGAATGATAGTAAAATTATCAATTTTTGACAATTTAGTACAATTGAAACGTATGTTAAAATAAACCAAGAGTTTACTGATACAAATGCATTTACTACTTGGCATGACCAATTAGACTATCCTGGATCATATATGATGCAAAAATTAATTGAGAATTCATATGGACATTCATTAAAGAACTAGAAGATTCTTTAATTTAAAGAATTCTCATTTGTTACTTGTTCTCAATGACAATTGATCGTTAGAAACTCACTAGCTAAAGTTGAGATTTAATGTCTTGCATTTTTTAAATGTATATGGGATCATTCATCCACCATGTGAATGATTTTGATATTATATGATTTTGGTAGATGCACCTACAAAATAATCACATATGTGTTATCAACTTGCAACCTATCGTTCGCAAGATTGTTTGTTTAAATAATTAATTTTAGATCATGCAATAAAGACAATTTATCTTGCTAATACTAATGAATTTATATCTCAGTATTTTATTGATTGAGTTTAAAAACTTTTTAAATGTTTGTTATTTATGCGCATAGTGGTTTAGAGAAATTATTGATTGAACACCTCTAATTAATATTTAAATTATTACTTATGAGAACTAAACTTCCTATTTCAACATGAGATTATGTTGGTTTACGTGTTGTACGCATCAAGCCAATAAGTTATAAATACTCCCCATTACAACTGGTTTTTGATCAAGAGTTAAATATTTCTCATCTTTGAATTTTTGTATGTGTGTATGTGTTCCAATTGCTCCACCACAACGTACAAAGATGAGTGAATCCTCAAAGAAAGTTGGGAATATATATTAATTACAAGTCTCTTTGTATTATTAGATGTTTTGAATGTACTGGAGATTTAATTATGACATGATTTGTGATTACAATTTTGATTTGATAGTTTTCTCGACATTAGGGGGAGAAAATAATAACTTGTAATGAGTTAGGGGGAGAGTAATTTGATCCAGAAGTTCAACAAAGATAACTCGTTACAAGTTAACCGTCAGATGTATTTACAAACTTAATAAGAATAACCAAGTTAATATTTTAATTTGAATCGAAGTCCCAGTAGGATAATCAGTTAGAATAAATAATAGATTGATCAATTCTAAAGATGAAAATTCTTCTAGATGGCCATATAGTGGATGCGGGTGCTCCAGAAGAGACCCAAGACATAACTAATAAGTAAAAATCCAAAAGAGATTCAGGTACCTAAAACTGAATTTTAAAATAATGAAAATAAGAGATCTCGATAAGTTATGTCAATTCGAGAAAATGTGGAACCGAATAATAAAAGTGGTCGACAATGATTTTGCATGCAATATTATTATTGAAATAATTAAACAAAAGGAGGATCTTGAAAAAATCTCTTGAGAAATATAAATATGGAATAAATTGATCAAAATAGAAAGACGCAACTCAAGTACAATTAAATTCGTAGAGTTTTTGGATCAGTAGTCCAAATATCTAAAGGTATAAAGCTAGTAATGGTGCAAATGAAGTAGTTTTGCAAAAGTAGAATAAAAATATGAAGTTTTTCGCTAAGTTCTGGCATTGATTATGAAAAGATATAATATTCTTTTGTGGTGGATGCAATAACCTTTAGATATATTATTTTGACAATTCATAAAAGATTTAACTTGTGCCTAATGGTTGTTGTTACAACCTTTATGTACCACTATATAATAAAGTTTATATTAAAATCCTTGAAGGGTTTAGGATACTAGAAGCATATTGAAATTCTAGAAATTGTTCATTTATATGAATTGAAATTATTTGAAGAAGGATTTTAAAATGATCTAAAATACCTATTTGTGTTTTTATAGAAGAATCATGATTAAAGTTTGCTATGATTATTGTTGAAACTCCTTAAGAGATCAAAATATATTTCCCCAAAATTTTCCCTCACTCACGACTTTCAAAAGAATGATGATATAAATACTTAGCAAATACATTGAAATAGTCATTTGAAAGACTAGTATATATTCAAGATTGAATACGTAGAATATTAAAAAGTATGTAATGTTTTCATGATGGGGAGTAAATACGCACTGTACTCTTTTTTCCTCAACCAAGGTTTTGTCCCATTGGGTTTTCCTGGTAAGTAAGGTTTTTAATGAGGCAGCATATTATGCGTAGTATAGATATATGTACTCTTTTTCCTTTATTAAGAATTTTTTTTCCCACAGGATTTTTATCTTAGTAAGATTTTAATGATGCATATTATCTACCAATGGACATCCAATGGGCAGTGTTATGAATATCTTATGAAGTGGATGTTCATAAAGATCAAGATAAGTTTTGATATACTTTAAATTCTAATAGTCATTAGGAGTAGATCTCTATTTCATTTGTACTTCTTATGCCTATAAATAGAGACTTTGGAGAAGCTTTGTAAATATCCCTATTGATTAATAAAATACAATCTTTATTGCTTCCCATATTTTCTTTGTTATTTACTATTTGTCTATTTATTTTATAACAATTTTGATACTTTGGACATTTTATTAACAATAATTCGAACAATTTTAAATCTTTAAAATAATTAAATTTTATAAAATAATTAATAAAAATTCTAAAAATATTATAAAATATACAAATTATAAAAATTTCCAAAATAATTAAAAATATAAAATTATTATTAAACGATACATTCATGAGAATAAAACACATTATTATTCATGTGAAGCATTGTTCTTAAATCAAAGTAAACTATACAAATAGTCACCAAACTATGCCAAGGTTCCTAGTTTGGTTACTCGACTTTAAATTTTTTTATTTTAGGCACTAATATTTGAATTTGTTCTGTTTCGTTCACCCACAATTAAATTGATAACATAAAATCTTCTAATTGGTATGATAACATATTTAGTCCTTAATACTTACATATTCTATCAATTTGATCCTAATTCTAAATAATTCAACAAATTTAACCCTTCACATTTACAAATTCTATCAATTTGATCCTCAAACTTACTAACCAAAGCTTTTAGCTTTTAAAATAGAGGCATTACACATCTATTAATTGTTTTATTTGTGATTGAAATTATTTAATTTGGTACATAACCCTTTTGTTTATATTTTTAAGAAGTTAGTGTTAAAATTAACTAAACACTAACTATAATAGGAAATACGAAATTTTAAAATATAATAAAATTATATAAATAATGTAATATTTGTAAAAAAATATTTTTCACTTTGACTAGCATAATTTTTAGTTTTTAATTAATTTAGTAAATGGCTTGACACTAAATCAAATTATTACTGATATGTATTAGTTTAAAATTAAAATAAATGGAACAAATAATAATCTCTTAATCAGTTTATAAAACTAAAAAATCATTATCAATGTAACCAAAGGAATTTGAGTTAATTCTTTTACAATTTTTCTTATGAAAAATTAAATGTTCATTATTTTTCTTATATAATTATTTTTGAACAAAAATAAGAATTTTTCAAAACCATATTTTTTTAACTTTGGAGCTGATTCCCAATTTCAAGGACCCACTTCAAGACTATTTCTATATACCTTGAAGGAAATATCATATTGTTAACAAGAAGAGTAAATCTAAAGTGTTGCTTTTAAGGTTTTTCTATTTTCTTTAGTCAAAATTTTATCAATTAAAGGGTTATAAAATATTATATTTACAAGAAAAATAATGAAAAGAAAAAAAAACGAAGTAAAGTTTCAATATAAACTCATTGGTATCAGAATTTGCTCAAAAATATCACTTTAGTTGAGAGAATTTTTTTGGGGGGTTTATAAATTTATAGATGTGGAATGTTTTTGTTTTGAAAGCTGAAAGCTTTAGTTAGGAAGTCTAGGGATCAAATTAATAGAAATGGTAAATGTGAAGGTTAAATTTAATGAATTATTTAAATTTGGGATCAAATTGATAAAATTGTAAGTTTTAAGGACTAAATGTGTTATTATATCAGTTAGAAAAATATTTTTGTTATCAATTAAACTACAGGGTACAAAAACAGGAACAAATTCAAACATAATTAGGTTGACCATTTGTATAGTTTATCCTTAAATCAAATAACAATGTGTTTATAACACCCATATTCTCAATTATATATAAAAAAACATTTAATCAAATAACATTGTGTTGACCTTTTTTTTAAACGTTTTTATCAAGGTTTTTGTAATCGAATCGGTGGTTGAATTAATTAGGTCATCTGTTCGTAGGTTTGATTGATTCATATGGTTCAATTAAATAAATCATTAAAAAAATTAGTTTAATTGTCGGTTCAACCAATTTTTCGCTAGGTTAAATCGTTTCGTTCCGATTCGCAAGTCAATCATACCAATACCTCTCTCAAGACCAATGCTTCAGCTCCCGGTCCGAGCGAACAGTCTGGTCACTAGAGTGTTTGCAAGAAATTGAGTGGAGATGTTTACAAGCGCTATTATAATGCAGAATGGAATTCAGGGAAAACTGTTGCCATTATCAATCCAACTATAAGAAAAACTCAGTACAAGGTTGAAGGTTATACGTCTGAACTTTTAAAATCACTACTTTCTGCTTTAGTTAGCTGATGTTCATGTTTGAAACTTTAAGTTTGCTTCTTCTACTAAACCGATTGATTTGTTGTTTTCTTTGTGTTGCTATATAGTTATGAAATCTACAGCGTGGATAGAGTTGTAAATAGCCTTAAACCAATGCCAAATAATTGAATTATGGGTCTCAGACCAAATTTAATGGCTAGTTTGCATTTCCCATGGTAAAATGACTATAAGAGAAAATTTGAGAATTAGCAGTTAATAGATCACTTTGAATAAATAGAAATGGGTTATGATATAGAAAATGTTATGAATATTTTATCATTAAGTAGATGGTTAAGATTTTAGTAGTCATTAAAAGAAGAGTTTTATATTATGTATACTTCTATATCTATTTCATAAAAATTTTGGAGAAGTTTTGTGAACATTTCGATTAATCAATAAAAATCAAACTTCTTTCAAATTGTTTCTTTTATTTCTTTTGTTCTTTGTTCTCTTTATTATTTATTTTATAACACGAAATTAGCGCGATACTCTAACCAAAAAAAAAAATAGAGAAATTTATCGAAAACCATTGTTGCAAAACAAAGAATTCCTTTTCATCTCCCTTACCATTAGCCATTTGTTTATGAAAAAAAACATTTGTCATGCCTAATATGAAAGCTATTACCACTTGAGAGAAGAAAATAAAAGCAAAACCACTTTTATAAAGGATCCGAACCTGCAATCTCTATTAAACATCCACGCCTTCAACCGCTCAACCATCAGAAGAGTGTTGCTGGTTTGTTTTTCAAGAATTTATAAAGCCATCAGCCCCAAAAAGAAAAAAAGAGAACGATAAGAAGATGCATTCAGGACCATTAATTTACTCATCACATTTATTTTAGGATCAAATTTGGTTTTTTAATTTGGATTTATCAAGTAAAATATAGATTGGTAAGGAGCTTCAACGTTTATTTATTTTTTTTAAATTGAGGTATGTCTGTTATTATTATTATTATTATTATTATTATTATTATTATTAAGTATTGATGGATTCATAAGGTTTATTAATGAACCTTTGTAGTTTATTATTTCCAAATGATTTTCTAATCTCTTATAATATTTGAAAAATAATAATATGGTACAGTAATATTCTTTTAATATTTTAAAAGCATGAATTTTGGTAGAAATATAGTAATATCGTGCTACTTTATATTTGAGTACATATGGTAATTTTGTTTAGATTATCTAAAAACTCTTGATATTTTAAATATATTTTTTGTTATCTTAGAGATAAGTTTTTGTGATATTGGTTGTCTTTAAATAAATAATATATTAGAACATTTAGAAGTCCACCCTACTAGATCTGTGACATTCGTCAAAGTTAATGCAAGTACTAAAAATAATTTAAAAGATATAATTATGGATTCGATAAGTTGCATAATAATAAATAAGAGAACAATGAGAGTTCTCGAGATAACCTTTCAAAAGATAGAGATAATTTATATTATCAATGTAATATGAAAGATCATTAGTTACATACATGTCGTATGCCAAATATTTTGTATATCATCATATGCTCAAATATTTTGTTCAAAATTTATTAATTTTCTTTGAGGAAGAAAATATGTCTCACTAACAATGTAACAATGAATACTATCCTTACAGGTAGAAAAACAAACCAATATTAATGCAATATTTGGTAGTACAAAATTAATTGAAACCTCTAAAAGAGCTAATTGTTTGGTAGTACAAAATTAGTTGAAAGCTCCAAAAGAGCTAATATAGCAACATCTGAATGAACAAAATTAGTGATGGTAGAGGCATTCATTGTAATGGATCTCATATTGAGATTGTGAATGAGGGAAAAATTATATTTGGTATAAACACTCTTGCTATGAATATCTACTTTTTTTTATTTTGAAAAGGATAGAGAAAGATTTGATTACTGAATGCACGATACTTATGTTTAAAGACTTGATTGATTGTTCAATTAGTTGTGATTATCTCCGTCGTCTTCCTTCACCATCATTCTCATGAAGGGTTGAAAGTTGAATATTTAACTATGAAAGGTCCACTTGATTGTGGATTAATTTTAAAAAAAAAGATATAACCATCAGAATATTATAAATTTATCTTAAGCCTGTTATGATTGGATGCACCTAAAGTTGCAATATTTTAAATCCGTAGTGACTATAACCCTGTTGTATTTAAGATTAGTTCTCAATTACGTGGGAATAATATTACTAATAGGAACTTATTAGAGAAAATTTTAAATTTTCACACTTTAAATGTGCTCTGTAGTAGCAACACTATGAAAACAGTTTTAAGATATATTATGAATTAATATCATGTTTGGTCATGGTTGAATTAAACAATGACCTATTAAATAAAAACCATAAAACCCATTGTATAAGACCTGCTCCATTCTCTGAAGTGAATGTAGCAATATATAAAGACGTAATCTTTAACATAGACGTAATGAGTGGCTTTATAATAAATGTAAAAAGGATGGTTATAATAATTTTTCTCACCACCAGAAATGGAAAAATGAAGATAATGTAAAGACTGATGATAAGTAGGGATGAGCAAAATTCGATTCAATTCAAAAAAATCAAAGTTCGAGTTAATTGAATCGAGTTATTCAAGTCAACTCGAATATATAATTCGAGTTTTGAGTTCAAATCGGGTTGAATTTTACAATTTGAATAACTCAAGTAATTCGAATAACAAATTGGTGTAAATACCCCTTTGGTCCCTCTCAATTTTGAAAATGAACAAATTGGTCTTTCTCTCAACAAAAATTACAAATAATTTGAAAATAATTTTCAAAATTCAAAATATTTATAAAATTACAAAATTTATATTTTTAAAAATATATAATATATTTTTTAAAATTCTAAAGAATATATAAAGAAAGCTAAAATTTTAAAAATTTTCTAAAATATAATTTTGGGACTTAAATAAGTTAATTAATGATTCAAGTTTATCAAACTAAAGGGTTTTTTTGCTTTGAAATTTTTTCAAATATATATGGTTTCAAATTTATGTGTTGTAACATGGAATTAGTTATACTATAACATGATTTTAATTTGACATGTTTAATATTTTTATTTAACTCAAACAATTTCACTCGATACGATTCGGCTCAAATTTCATTTCACTCGACTCAATTCAAAAAAATTTCAAATCAATTTAAGATGATGAAATAGGACTCGTCAACTCAATTAACCCAAAAAAATTTTCACTCGATTTGATTGAACATTCACCCTAACGATAAGATTAATGTTAAGTGCATTTATGGTATAATCATGCACTTTGTTTAATTTTGCACATATATCTATGCAAAGGAAATATTTATTTGTGCACATTTTGAAAATTGATAAATTCTACTTGCAACAAATGCATGTGGCTTAGGCTTTTACTTTATTGTATTGAGTTTGGATGCTTCAAAGATGGCATCTATAACTATTTCTGGACTTATTGATTTGGTGTTTTCTTCATACAATGCTAGTATATTTGTTTGTTTGGTCACATGTGATGGTAAATCAAAAATTTACATTAGTATTGTTCAATCATGTGCTTACTAAACTTGATGTTTACTACTCCAAATGTATTAATTAAGTTGGCATAATCGGTTAGACCATCCCAATCAATAATGATGCTACAAGATGAGAATTTACATCAATATTTACAAAGAACCTGAAGATTATTCATTTTTAAAGATTTCTCAAGTGCTTTTTGTTTTCAAAGAAGATGATTTATTAAAACCTCACTAGCAAAAGTTGAGATTAAACCTCTTGTATTTCTAAAAAATTTTATTAAAACCTCACTAGCAAAAGTTGAGATTAAACCTCTTGTATTTCTAAAAAATATATAAGCCCATGTATCCAACAAATGGATGTTTTGATATAATTTTGATAAATGAATCTACAAGGTAATCACATGTGATTTAGCAAATCACAACCCGCCATTTGTAAGGTACTTATTTAATGATTTGTTTAAGAACAAAACTTTCAGATTATGCAATCAAGACAATTCTTGCTAATGTTGGTAAGTTTATTTCTCAAGCTTTAAAATATTACTATATGATAGATTGTTAGTGCGAATAACTATCGCAAAGTTTATTGCTTATATGTATAAAGTGATTTAGTAGAATTATTGATTAAATGCCTTCAATTAGTAGCTAAACCATTACTTTTGAGAACAAAAATTTGTGTATATATGTATAAGGCTATGATATTTTATATGAATAGGCACTTGTACGCATCATCCCAATAAGATTTGATAAATTGTAACACCTCATACCCGACCAGATCATCGGGTTTGAGTTACAAGGTGTCACATTCATTGCCAAATCAATTTCGACCAATTCGCAGTTCAATTTATAACATAAACATCCCAATATAAGTTAAACAGGTATATAAAACGTTTTGTATTCATTTCTATGTCTTATACGAGCTTATAAAGGCTCTATTGCTAACTCGAGATTGAATTAGGACTAAACTATAATATTTTCAATATTTTAGGTTGATGATGCAGCATCAAGGGGTTCCTTGTTGTGACACAACATACTGACTAGGTCGTGTCTTAAAGACCCATGCTCAATGTCGCATCGTGGCATAGTAGCCTGATCTCGTTGCGACGACATACGCTCGAAGCCGTGACGTGACAAACTGTTTCTGCAAAATGGTAATGAACATCAGCTTGCAATTTCAATCAACCATTACATACATTCATCTCATAAATTCAAGCAACATTTGCAATCCTCAAACTTCAATTCATAAGCTACAAATTCATTATTCAATAATGTATCACAACTATATCACCTATAGGTTAATTATCTAGTTTAATTCATTCAAAATCTTAAACATTCATACCTATTCACCATAATCATTGGAAATTGCAGCATCTAACACAATTCAACCATAAATTGAAATCATACATATGTTACGTTCAATTGGCCAACTTCACACATCAAGGTTCTATTTCAAAAGTGCATATAGACATAATCTTATACCAAAATTTACTCAACCTAGGTACCAGCCATACTAAAAAAAAAGGGGATTTATACAAACTTTGCTGAGTTAGGGATTGCTTCTAGAATGCTAGATCAACTACTCGAACTATCGAGAATCTACTATACCTGGGCACAAAAGAAAAACAAACCGTATGTTGAGCAAATATGCTCAGTGTGTTGGATTTGGTGCCCTAAGGGTAGTATTTTCGTCAATATATTCTTGTAATTTTTTCAAATAGATTGGTTAATAAAAAATCATTGATTACATTAATATACTTTGTATAATTGTCCTTACATGGTTTTTGCACGCAAAGCAAAATGGAAGCAAATGTTGCTCATTGGTTGCCTAAATGTTTAACTAATACTAAGCGGTATTATGTGGTCAGATTGTAGTACGGAAAGACAGTTTCTATTAATAGATGAACCTAAACATGTCCTTAGTCTAAACAGAAATGAGAAAACTGATTAAAAGACTAATATGTCATCTATCAAGACCAATTCAAGTGATGCCTTGTCTTGGGCATCGGAGTGGATGACTCACAGAAGATAGAGACATAGATTTGATTGACTGAAGTGATAATACATCGGACAGGACCCAAGCAAAATAGATCTTAAATCCGTTTATGGATCTAGTCACTTGTGATGTTCATAGTATGGCATACCTAAATCCTGAGTGGATGTTGAATTATGTATGCATGACTCGTACACTTTGATGTAAGTAAAAGCCTGAGTTCAAATAGATAAATAACTGAAAGCTGGTGCATTGGGTGTACGAGTTCTGTAGTATGTAGCATCATTCACATTAGTGGAATTCACAGCCTAAAACATGGGTAAATGATATCCTCTCATTGAAAAGTAAACGTGGCCATGGGTCGTTCGTCTTTGTGATGGATGACTTGATCACTATTTGATAGTGATTGACTTTTTATGAAGGAATATGTAATGGTTATCATGAGATAAAATAGGATCATATTGGGAGAACGAATACTATCCCAAAGAGATCAAGGATATCCTATGAGGGTAACACACTTATGACAATGTCATTGGATGAGCACTGAGTAGTTGCTTTTGCAATGGTATGTCGTTGGGAAGAGCTCAATCACGATATATAGTAGAATGTCTTCGTGACTAAATGAGTTTAGAATTAATTTGCGAAAAGCTGAAACTTAATTATAAATCATTAGAGCCTCAACTACATATGTCCAATCGGTCCCTCCACTAGCTCATTGAAACTATAAATGAATTGTGTGTTTGACTAGAAATGAACAGAATGAATAGGAAAAGAGAAATGTGAAACATTTAGGAATGATTATGGTTTTCTCTTAAATGGAGAAATGGAATCATTTAGAAATTAATGTAGGTTTCTCTAACACCCCAAACTCAGCCCAGACGTTATGACCGGATCAAGCGATGTCACATGATAGGGTGTTTGAAAACCGTGTCATCGCGTTAAAACCATTTTCATTGAATTCCTTATCTTAATATCTTATTAGTTCCAAAATTGTGTTGCTCATTTAATCGATAGTTTCAAAACGTTATTCATTTACTACTACTAGCAGTTGTAATTCATAAGGTAAAGATAATTAAAACCCAAAACCAAAGTCCGAAAGTCCAATTACAACCCAAAAACTTAGCCAGTAAAAATAGAATAAAAATAAAACCAATTATCGTAAATATGGGTTAAAAACCATGAAAGTCCAAAACCGTGGTCACCGCCGAGTCCTCTGCCACACCGATTCGTCTAGATCTAGGGATTACCTGTGCACATTTAAACAAAAGGGGTGAGGTTACGAAAACTCAGTGTGTAATCTCACAGAAAAAAAACAATTACAAATCACAGTGCACAATTAAAGCAGTCCTGGGCCTAAGCCCTTTTTCAATATCAGTAACAGTTTGGGCCTTAGCCCATCTCAGTACAGTATCAAATATGCAGTAGGGCCTTACCCCATCATAGTATCAGTAGAAGTCATGCAGTATTCAGTAACAAATTCCTACCCAACCAGCCTTTACACATCATCTCCATCCAACCCTACACTCCATGTAGGGATCAAATCAACCTACTCATCCTTACACTCCAGGTAGTACCGAATGCGGCACAAAATAGTAATTTGCAGCTGAGTTTCTAGTATGTTAGGCTTAAGAGCCTCTCAATACACTTCCTCCAAATATAATCAACCCTACCCCATGCAATGCAACATACAAGTCACGACATGCTATCTCAAGACATCAGTACCTATAACCAGTTTAGTATACAAGCATACTATCATCATGCTCAACACATATACAAACCAAACTGTCAGTTCATACAATTAGGGGTCTAAGTGATACTTACTGACCCTACAGTAGGTTCACAGTCGACTTGGGTGACCTGTGTAACCTTAGCAATCAATTTAGTGAAAATGGGCTCACACGCCCATGTGGTCTGCCCGTGTGGGCCCACACGTTCGTATGGCCCACTCGGCCCAAGTTAGCCTTGGTCGCGTAGTCCATTTTTAATGTAACTCGTGCTAGCTTAATATTCATATATGTTTTCACTATTTATTTATATGTTCCTTCAAAGCTGTCTACTTGAGTCCCTATTACTAAATTAATCATATCTTGAGCTACAAAATTTCAATTTAAGATTTGCTTGATGTTTTCAAAACTAGACTCAAATACCTTTCTACCATAAAAGTTTTATAATTTTTGGTTCAGCCAATAAGTACAGTAAAATCTTTTAACTTACCCCTATTCTCATGTCTGACAGCTTTGACCTTTCTTTTCTAAAAATTAATTATCTCTTAGTAAAAAATTTGGATGATGTTTTTATTTGTTTCTATTCAAAATAGACTCATTAATAATTTAAAAATGTAAATTTTAACCTCTAACTATTTCTTTCCAATTTTTGATGATTTTCCAAAGTCAGAACAGGGGAACCCAAATTTATTCTGACCTTGTCTCACAAAACTTATTATATCTCACGGTTTACAATTTCATTACTTACATCGTTTCTTCTATGAGAAACTACACTCAATAAGCTTTAATTCCATATTTTATTAATTCTCTAATTCGATTTCCACAATTTCTGGTGATTTTTCAAGCTTAGCCTACTGCTGCTCTCCAAACAGCAAGCAATTTCGGCTTTTCGCAGAATCTCATTTTCTGCGTTTCGGGTACACACCAGGTTTTGCTTGATGCTAAAACAGTCCCCGATCACTCCAAAGCCTATAATTGAGCAAATAAAACTAATTTAATCTCTCATAACGTGATCCCAAATCAAACTCGTATCGAGGTTTTAACCCATAAGCAGCTAAACCTTACCTTCAACCGATGAATAGTAATTCCCACACAAACTAAGACTCCGATTGGTGATTATGAGCCCTTGAATCCTTCCCTAATTGGCATTAACAAAACAATTCAAAAGAAAGTTAATAAATGGAGACAAATCACTTATCTAAAACTTACCGAACAATCACAGACAAACGTGGAGCGACACAAGGCAGAGTGGGAAATGAAAAATCAAGAAAATGAAGGGTGAAAGAGAGCAGAAATTCGATAGCAATGAAGAGAAAAACGGCAAGAGAGTGGAGGGATTTTGGGGAAAGTAAAAAAAAAAGATGAATAGAATATTTGATAACCACTCCAATCCATTATTTCTCTCCATCAAACTCCTCACTAAATCCACTACTCAGATTTTTAGTCCATCTCAAACTCTCCTGGACGCATGAGCAAAAATAATGTCGACGCCAAGATTCGAACACATGACCTTCTCCACACCAACACTCCACTTATCCACCAGACCAGCAAGCCCATTCTATTAATTATTTTCCAACTTTTACTTAAAAGCCTACTGACCAAAGATAGGGCTTATTCATAGAAATACAAAAATTTGCCCAAGTCCTGGCTTGAACTTGGGACCTTCCAAACACACCCAAAACACATAACCACTAAAGCAGGCAGATATTTTGTGTCACACATTCACAATACCCAAAATTAAAATTTTGGGCTGTTACAGTTTTTAAAAATGGTAATGGAAATGAAAATGAAAATGATCCATTTGCAATCCTATATGGATTACTTACAAAATGATCGAAAGAATGAGTTTATATTTTTGGACTGTTTTGAAGCTCGAAAATGACAATAAATGATTCAGTCATAGTGACTATGTTGAGTTGCGAAATATTGAACATATTTTTCTCAAAATTTTACCAGGGGCAAAATCGTCAAATGTTTACAAAGGATAAAATCATCAAAATTTTGTTGAGGGTAAAATAGGATGAGAAAATTTTATATATATAAACATTCAAGTCTATTTTGAGAAATTTTAAAATTGAATCGGGTTGGATCACATTACAGAGTACAATATCAAAAAGGTCTAGAAAGTACTCGTAATTGAACCTGATATGAGAGAGGCCTTAAAACCCCTCATGGACATGAAAAGAGCGGCAACCCTAGTAGTAATAATAGGGTGTGTTGTCCACCCAAGTCCTATTCTAAGTAGGATGTTTTTCTATTTGAAAAAAAACCATTACAACTCAACAATGGTGCTACCTTCTCTTCCTATAAATAGATGTCACAAGTAGAGCTACAAACACAACTTTGAGAGATTATTATTTTGCTGAAAAATAGTGAGAATTTATTCTCAACTATTATATATATTTTTTTCTGGAATAACAATTCTATTGGTTTCTATTAAGAATAAAGAATTTTCGTTTTTAGCCCAAAAAGAGAGAAAACGTTTTTCTAGTTCTGTGTTTCGATTCAATTGGTTCGAGCTCACACTCGAAACAATTCGTGGTACGAGAATAGCAAATAAGATCATTTGATTGAAAGTCGGGAACAACAAAATTCTGCTAAGCTAAAAATATGGGTATGAATTCGGTTAAGGTTTATTGCTATAAATATCACAAACCGAGTCGATTTTTAAAATTTTAATTTTCCGCTGTGCAAGAAAACCGTTTTTAAACCAGGATTTTTTCAACATAATGGTATTTCCATTATTCAAGCCAAAACACAAATTTAAAGCATATGTATACATTCAATTCTACTTCACATTATAGTCAATGCACCTAAAACTTTATGCCAACAATTTCCAATACAACATAATATACATGTAATCAATTTAATTCACCAACTCTCTACATATGCATACCAAATTTCCAATTTCCATTCATTTAACATATTTAATCAATTCATATGTTTATAACCCTATTAACCAGGCAAGACTCGAAACGGATACGCGAATCTGTCACCCCGGGTTGTGCGGCAACGATAACGTTATACATGTACATACTACCACCACGGATTGCCTGAGAATGATGGTTTTCTCAATCAGATTTATCTATCACCCCAGGTTGCCTAGTAGCTATGACTCTATGTGTACAATCTACCACCCCGGGTTGCCCGGCAACGATGGTTTTCAATCGTTATCCTGACCCTATGGCATGCCAACTATATCCAACTCGGTCCAAACAGTTAATATGGTAACCAATTTCTGGTTCATTATAAATACAGTTCAATTCACATTCTTCCATTCTCAATTTATCATCAAATCATCATTTTATCATATAAGACAGCATTCTACAACTCAATTTCATATCAATTAACACATATCAATTAAATCATACTATTTTCCACTATGTTCAATTTAGTCTCTATCTCTATTAAATCTTAATCATAACAATTCAGCTGAAATAACCATCGATAACACACCTTAACACCATGTAATTAGACCTGATCATGGGTCGGGCCACCAAGCCCAACTTGAAGGCCCGCCCAAAAAGTGGGATGGTTTGGGCAAAAGTATAATCCCAAAAAATGGGCTTAGAAAAAAGTAAGGCCTGTTTTCTAAACGGTCTGAGTTTCAGGTAAGCTTTTTTTTGGCCTAGGCTCGGCCAGTGCAATTTTGCAAAAAAAAAAAACCCAATGCTGTTTTTTACTATTTTGCCACTACTTTTTCATTGTTTTGCTATCATTTTGCTATTATATTGCTACTATTTTGTTGTTATTGTTTGGATATTGTATAACTCTTGTTTTATTATTATTGCTACTATTTTAAAGGTATTTGCTTGCTAAGTTGCATCTATCTTACTGTTATTTAAGTATTTTTTTAATTTTTTTCCATTTGTTGGGAAATATTTATTTTAATGTTTTTAGTGTATTTCATGTATGATACTTTTTAAATTTATTTTTATATAAATATAATATAAAAATATTTAATATAAGTGGGCTAGGATAGGCTTGGGTTTTAGCATTTTTATCTAGGCTGGGATTGGGCAAAATTTTAAACCTATTTTTCGGGTTAGGTTGTGCTCGGGCCTCAAAAATAGGCCTAAATTTTTCACTTGGTCCAGCTCAACCCATGATCAGCTCTACATATAATTCAAAATGACATGAACATGCAAAAAACAAATGGTTCCTAAATCATAGAAATACAAATCAGTTTTTCGAATTACTCATCGACAACTTTCGATTTTCCTTTCCCTCTCGATGGTTTCGTGTCAATGTTAGAAAAATAAGATCATAAATATATAATACTACCAAATTAAGTTCAAATTAAAATTAATTACAAAATGAACCATATTTTTTAATTTATTCAATTTAGTTCCTCAACTCGGGACAAACATAACTTTCAATTTGGTCATTCAGATTGAAACCCAATTTCACTATTACTCAGTAGGGACCTCTTATTTCCTATTCTTACTAAAATTTCATTATATTTTTACATTTTATTCAATTCAGGTCCCTAATGTACAAAACTAACAATTAAGCTTTACAATTTAGTCTTTTTCTTAATTTAAGCTTAATTTCTAATATTTCACACCAATTTAATTCAATTCTCAACAATGAAAACTTTCACTACTTTAAAAATTTTCCAAATTAAAACTCCAGAAGAGATTTATGTACCTGAAATTAACGATGGAAATAACGAAAATAAATAGATCCTGATAAGTTATGTTAATACGAGAAATTATGGAACTGTAAGAATGAAAATTTGTCGATAACGATTTTGTGCAATTTTATTATTGAAATTGTAGCACTCCACACTCGACCCAATCGTTGAATCCGAGAGGTGAGATGCTATATTCATCGTCGAAGAAACTATGATTCCATTTAAATATTTTATAGACAAGTTATACAAGTAATTAGATTCCCAAAACTTAATTAAAATACATTATCTATTCAAATCTGGGTTATAAGCGAACTTACAAAAGCTCTTATAAAACACTAGGGAAAATTTGGGGACTAAAATATAAAATTTTAAAAATACAAGAGTAGTGTCGCGATCATGAAGGTGACATGTCGTGACACTGAGGGCAGAAGCATTGTGTCGCGACTTCAACTAAGGTGATTCGCAACCTTGAAGGCAGGAAGCTACCATTGCAATTTTAGCAGGGGAACGTCGCAACCTTAAGGACAAAGGATTCGATGTTGTGACCTTAGCAAGAAGAAACACAACTATGAAAATAGAAGCTCAATGTTGTAACGAAAATAATATAAGAAAATGAGGTTCCCAAAGAAATTTGTTGAGAATTATAGACTTAGAATAGATTGGCTAAAATAAAAAGACGCAATGAAAATAGAATTAAATTTGGGAAGTTTTAGACTAGTCGTCAAAAAATCTAAAGGTATAAAGCTAGTGAGGATACAAATGTGTAGTTCTACAAAAACAGAATAAGAAAAATAAAGTTTTTCGATAAGACGTTCAAGCTACAAACCTCGATTAATCAATGTAGGATTGGCATGTGCAGGTGCAGGGTTAGCACCAGCAATCCACTGAAACGCTCCTACCATGGCTTCCCTTATAGGGCCTACACGCTCATCAGGTATATTCACTCTACGCGGCGGCACAGGAGGTGCAGTGGATGTGCCATCCTCTTGAGCTCTAGCTCTCACGTTAACATGTCTAGGAGGCATATTTAATAATCTAGCATACACACAAATAAATAAACGGTGTGAGTGGCTGGAATGATCCAAGTCTCGTTCCTGCAAGTAAAATTTAAAGTTAAAGGTAATGGGTTCTCATTCCTACCCCACATGCATCACAAACAGAGATATCTCATGCTATTCAAGCAACCAAAATAATTTAATCACTTGGGTTCCCAAGATTCATGGGTTACGAAACCCCAAACAACACATCAACAATAATCACCTAGGTCTGAGAGTTATTGAACCTAAGCTCTGATACCACCAAATGTAACACCCTATACCCGACTTGGTCGCCAAGCCCAAATACGGGATGTCACACCACCATCTCGTCTCATGTACATCAAGTAGGAAACCAGATCCAAGCAAATCGATCTATTTTTGTTAACCCGTATAAGTTTTAAATCATCCAATTAGTTAATTAACATTATTACATGCAAAACATTCATTAATCAACCTTACAAACAGTTAGAATCATGCATAAGGGCTGTTTAGAAAAATTTCATAAAACTGTTTGTCGGTATCGATAATAACATTTAAGGTATCGATACCACTCGAAAAAATGATACCAAAATAGCTTACTATTTCTCAGCCATAAATCCCAATTGTCAAAAATTATCATTTCTTGCTATAAATTATCAATACTTTAGTCTCGAGTATCGATACTCGAGATAAGGTATCGATACCAAATCCCTAATCTATTTTCCTGTACATTTTAATTCCCTGAGGTATCGATTTTCAAAACTAACTATCGATACCTTTGCTACCGGAGCTAAAAATATAGCATAGAAGAGCAAATAAATCATTCCAAATGGTTCCTAAGCAACATGCATCAATTACTTTATTGGTTTCATCATTCACCAGCTAAATTTATCAGTCTAAAGCGTCAAATCATCCAAACAAGAATTGTTATCCCAACATCAATGTTTAAATATTCTAACATAAAAATAAAATGAAATTCTTATAGGCCAAATCAAAATGTTTAAGGATCAATAACCCAAAATAGTTTTACCACATTGCCTATTTCCCCAATACGAATATGAATAATAGAACACCTATGATGAATAACTAGTCTTCCTTGGATCACTCCCTCGGAAACCACATCGCCCATACTGTGACGTCACTAATCTGCATATGTTGAAATGAATGGGTGAGCTTCAACAAGCTCAGTGATTGCAAAAAATTTCCTCAACGCAAACTTATCATCATGCAACACAACCAATTATTTTCTCACAAGAACCTTATTCTTAAGTCTAACATCATATAGTATTAAATCATGCATCCTCAAATAGTTCATTCGCACAACGCATACATACTTATTCAAGCATAGAACATATTCCACACGAATACATAAAATATGATAAGATGGCTCTTAGGATATGAAACATATAGTGAACTCTATCATCACACATTGGATACACGGATCTCCGTCACACCACATAGACTCATTGAGTCAAACATGCCCCAAAAGTGAAGCATATAGCTAACACTCTCCTTATTTCTCCTCACATGTCCAGTTGAATAGAGCTTAGCTCTCATTCCCTTATCCCTCCAAACATGTCCAAGGGCCTCAACACCCAAAACCACTATACATATAAGTGAGTACTCTCAATCCTATGACATGTCAACTATATCCAATGATTCCAAGATCATAAGGCCAAAATATCCAAAAAAAACAACACATATTAATTACTAATTATCCGTGCACTATCACTGCATATTAGCATCTTTTGCAAAACACTAGCATAGTTATATAATATTTATTACACATTTATTTCATGTATATAATTGCACTTTACACAATAATCACCATACTCACTTATCACATTTCATGCACAATACATAACCACAAGATAATTATAGATTTAAGAAACTTACGCTCAGAACTTAGAGTAGGGGTTTATGTTACATCTAAAATTTCAAATAACGCATGACTCGTGTTTACGAGTAGCAATTCTGTACACTCGCCACTTTATGCTTTTGCCGAAAAGTTGAAAGCTCAACTAACTCTTCCCTAACTCGTAGGAAGCTTTAATGAATCCAGGGCTTTACACATAAAAATCATACAATAACCACAGTCAAGTAACAACCAAAAATTCACTCAAACCAACTAAAACACAAGTTTTAAGCTAAGTTCTCATGTAACTTAAACTATTAACATAACAAACTTTAAATTCTAATATATCGGTCCATACTAAATATTTTTGCCTAAAATTAGTTTCGTTCATCTAATTAATCATCTATGCCTAATTCACAACCTTTAAACTAGACAAATCTACTCAATTCATGGTATCGACATTTTTTGACATATTTTAGGCAATTTTCTAAAATTCATTAAAACATGAGAAATCATTAACCAAACTTCGGGGTAAATTTAAAAACCTTCTAATCATGCTAAAACAAGATGAAAAACCCTTTGAAACCAAGTTTTGACTCACAATCCCAAAATCCACCATTAATGGCTCAATTTTTGGCTTTTATTTAAAACATACGATTTGAAGTCTAATAATTCAGTTTTAAAGTCTAAATAACATTAAAAACCAATGGTGACATGAATGATTACCTTTGTTGAGAGAATGAATAAGTTTTGACATAAATCTAAAAATCTCACGTTTGGAGAAAATGATGAAATCTATAGAGTTTTTAGTGTTTTTCTTGAAGATTTATGATGGTAAATGGCTTAGGAATGATAGGGAATCAATGTATTATGGTTTAGGAATCAAAAATCAAAGAAATAGTGAGGAAGAAGTAAGGGACGGCAAATCTAAAGAGAGGACAATAAACTATCGTGAACTATGTTGGGAGTGGGGGTTTATTAGGTTCAATTTTTTAAACTGGTTAAATTGCTACATAAATGCTCACTATTTTGACTTTGTTACAAATCAGTTCTTTTCCAAAATTAAGGGCTTTTAGAATACATTTTCAAAAATTGATTTAATAGTTAAGATGTCATAGTCGAATGTAATCTCGGTTCACCATGCTATGAAATTACGAGCACTCTACGGCTAAAATTCTTGAAATACCCCTAAAACTCCTAGGCCTTATTTTGGGGTGTTTTGTAAACATCCCGGTTGATTAATAAAAGTTAGAGTTCTTTTATTTCTTCTATTTCTTTATTTCTTTGTTCTCTTTATTATTTATTTCATAACAGAAATTTTTTAAAAAATTTTATGACATTTTTAGATTTCTTATGATTTTTCATAAAATTTATTTTAATAATTTTTAACAATTTTATTTATTTTTAAGATTTTAAAAAATTTATTAGAATTATTTGTCAAAAAATGCTAAAAGTATCAAAATGATTAACATGTCATGTGATTTCCTAATGGAAGTTAACGAACAAATGACCAAAATATAATAACTTGATAACATTAGTGACTATTACGTAACTTTTAAAAGTTAAGTGATTAAAACATAATTTTAAACAAAATTTAGGGATTGTTGGTGTAGATTAACCTCAAATAAATGTGAAACTAAAGCTAGATTATGTTTGGTTTTGAAAATATTTAATATTTTTACTTTCGAAAACAATTTTCATTTTTATTTTTAAAAATTAAAAACATTTATAAATATGAATGAAAACTTATTTTCAATAATAATAAAAACATGTTCATTTTTATGAATATCTTATTAAGTTGATGTCCATCATGATCAAGATAAAGTTTTAATGTACTTTAAATTCTAATAGTTATTAGAATTAGATCTATACTTCTTTTATACTTCTTATGCCTATAAATAAAGACTCTAATAAAGCATTGTAATCATTCATTTTGATCAATAAAGTATATTCTCTATTGCTTTTATATTTTCTTTGTTCTTTATTCTCTCCATCTCTCTTTATTTTATAACACATTATCAGCATGATTCTCTTTTAATTATTTTTCTCTATAAGTCACAAATTTTTTTTCCCATTCACGAAGCCTTACCCCTTTCAAGCAACAACCAATGTAATAGTCGGCCACTCAAATTTACTACTCAAGCTATTGTCGATTGCCTTCTAGAGCTACTATTATTTCAGTCTTCAATTGAGTCTTGCGCATTATGGGTAATCATTATGCAAAGAAATATATATAATCCTTATATGGTATGTTTTTCTCCTTTGTTGATTGATTTTTGGTAAAATTATTTTATGAAAAATATTATTACTTTAAGGTTTCTCTTAAACTAAGATTCTTTTATTAAATTATAGTATGCATAATATTTAGATGTTTAAAGATTTAATTATTAAATTCTTGTTATTAAATATTCTTGTAATTTGATAAAATTACGGTGAAAGGTGTTATTAACCTACAATAGTTTATTAAAAGGAAATTTGATAAAATCTATTTATTCTTATTAACTTGCTAATGTTGAATGATTGTATGATATCTTTTAAATTGTATGATTGTATGATATCTTTTAAATTGAACTTATAAATATTTTATTAGAGAAAGATAAGATTTTATAACATATTTGTGGTATTGAAATTTGGTACAATGTGTATCAGATAATTTTCAAGCATCGTACATGAAAATTTTGATTATTTATTCAATGATTTTTACTATTAGATTATAAATGTTATTACGAAAACAAAGTTGGTTTACTACTTGTAATAGTGTTCGTGATAATATTCAAGGTGATGACGATGATGTTAAAGATCTTGGTATATTTTACTATGTTTAATTTATTATATCATGTTTATTATAATTGGAGACTAATCATGACAACATGAATAGATGGATTTTGATTTGAAATCTCACACATGTTTGTTATAGTGATTATGAAATGAAGAATCTATTGGGATGTTTATAAGTCTGTTCTACTAGATTTGTTGCATCCCAAGAGAATGTAAACATAAAGAAAATAAAAGATATAATCATGGACCACTAAAAGTGGGAATAGTAAAAATAACTTATGTTATCAATGTGATATGAAAGATTATTGGTCACATGTGGCATATGCTTAAATATTTTGTTTCATTAATATTCTTTGAGGAAGGATATGAGAATGTAGTAATAAATTCTATCATTATAGATAGAAAGTATTGATCTTATTTAGTACTAAAACAAACAAATATTATTTCAATATTTGATAGTATAAATTTAGTCTAAAGCTCTAGAAGAGCTAATATATTAATATCTTGTGATGGTTAATCCATTGGTTTTAAAATATATTCATAATAGATCTCATATTGAGATTGTGAATGAAGAAAAATATTATTTTTGGATATTTGAAGATTTTGGCATATTCCATGAAGCGAATATTTCATATAATTATTTGGAAATTATATTAACTTAGCGACATTATAATATTCACATTGATTTAGACATTTCCAGTAGTAACTGTCACAATATCACTTATACGTGGATACAAAGTAAAAGGAATGATAGTAAAATTATCAATTAGTTACAATTTAGTACAATTGAAACGCATGTTAAAGTAGACCAGAAGTTTACTGATACAAATGCATTCACTACTTGACGTGACCAGTTAGACCATCCTAGATAATATATGATGTGAAATTAATTAAGAATTCATATGGACATTCATTAAAGAACCGAAGATTCTTTAATTTAAAAGAATTATCATATGTTGTTTGTTCTCAATGAAAATTGATTATTAGAAACTCACCGACTAAAGTTGATATTTAATGTTTTGCATTTCTAAAATGAATATGGATCCATTCATCCATCATGTGGATGGTTTTGATATTATATGATTTTGGGAGATGCATCTATAAAATAATTAATTATGTGTTATCAATTTGCAACTTGCCTTTTGCAAGATTGTTTGTTTAAATAATTAATTTCAGATCATGCAATTAAGACAATTCATCTTGCTAATACTAATGAGTTTATATTTCAATCTTTTATTGATTGAGTTTAAAAAATTTTATAAAAGTTTGCGCATAATGGTTTAGAGAAATTATTGATTAAACACCTCTGATTAATGTCTAAACCATTACTTATGAGAACTAAACTTCCTATTTCAACATGAGATTATGTTGATTTGCGTGTTGTACGCATCAAGCCGATTAGTTTAAATACTCCCCATTACAATTGGTTTTTGATCAATAGCTAAATATTTCTCATCTTTGAATTTTGTATGTGCGTATATGTTCCAATTGCTCCACCACAACGCACAAAGATGAGTGAATCCTCAAAGAAAGTTGAGAATATATATTAATTACAAGTTTCTTTGTATTATTAGATGTTTTGAATGCATTGGAGATTCAATTATGACATTATTTGTGATTATAATTTTGATTTGATAATTTTCCCGACATTAGGGGGAAAGAAATAATAACTTGTAATAAGTTAGGGAGAGTAATTTGAACCAGAAGTTCAACAATGATAATTTATTACAAGTTAACTATCGATGTATTTACAAAATTAATGAGAATAACCAAGTTAATATTTTAATTTGAATCAAAGTCCCAATAGGACAATCAATTAGAATAATAAAAGATTGATCAGTTCCAAAGATGAAAATTCTTCTAAATGGTCATATAGTGGAGGCAAGTGCTCCAGAAGAGACCCAAGACATAACTAATAAGTAAAACTTTAGAAGATATTCAGGTACCTGAAACTGAATTTTAAAATAATGAAAATAAGATATCTCAATAAGTTATGTCAATTCAAGAAAATGTGGAACTGAATAATAAAAGTGATCGACAATGATTTTGCATGCAATATTATTATTGAAATAATGAGATAAAAGGAGGGTTTTGAATAAATCTATTGAGAAATATAGATATTGAATAAATTAATCAAAATAGAAAGATGCAACTCAAGTACAAATAAATTCGTGGAGTTTTTGGACCAATAGTCCAAATATCTAAAGATATAAAGCCAGTGGTGGTGCAATTGAAGTAGTTTTGCAAAAGCGAAATAAAAATATGAAGTTTTTCGCTAAGTTCTGGCATTGGTTATGAAAAGATATAATATTCTTTTATGATGGATGCAATAACATTTAGATATATTATTAAATTGACAATTCATAAAAGATTTAACTTGTGTCTAATGGTTGTTGCTACAACCTTTTATGAATCACTATATAGTAAAGCTTATATTAAAATCCTTGGAGGATTTAGGATGCTAGAAGTATATTGAAATTCTAGAAATTGTTCATTTATATGAATTGAAATAATTTGAACATATGTGGTAAATTTGACTTAGTGAATAGTAGTTGAAGGATGATTATAAATTGATCCAAAATACCTATTTGTATTTTCATAAAAGAATTATGATTAAAGTTTGTAATGATTATTGTTGAATCTCTGAAGAGATCAAATATATTTCCCCAAAATTTTCCCTCACTCATGAATTTCAAAAGAATGGTGATATAAATTCTTAGCAATACATTCAAATAGTAATTTGAAAAACTAGTATTCAAGATTGAATACGTAGAATATGAGAAAGTATGTGATGTTTTCATAAGGGGAAGTAAATACACGTTGTACTCTTTTTTCCTTAACTGAGGTTTTGTCCATTGGGTTTTCTTGGTAAGATTTTTAATGAGGCAGCATATTATGTATATTATAGATTGTATACTCTTTTTCCTTTATTAGGTTTTTATCACACAGGGTTTTTCTTAATAAGGTTTTAATAAGGCATATTATCTATCAATAGACATCCAAGGGGGAGTGTTATGAATATCTTATTAAGTGGATGTCTCCATCATGATCAAGATAAAGTTTTAATGTACTTGAAATTCTAATAGTTATTAGAATTAGATCTCTACTTCTTTTATACTTCTTATGCTTATAAATAGAGACTATGATAAGGCATTGTAATCATCCCTTTTGATCAATAAAATACATTCTCTATTGCTTTCATATTTTATTTGTTATTTATTCTCTCCATCTCTCTTCATTTTATAACATTCATAACTATTTTTATATAATAAAAACATGATAAATATTTTATCCAAAATATGATAAATAAAATTTTGAAAAATTGAAATTTAAAAAAAACTACATTTATATGGATTCCAACCAGGATAGTAAATTTAATATTCGAAAATTTATTTAAGAACAGAATATTTTCAAAAACTCTTATTTTCATCATTTTCACTTTTACAAAGCATTTTTAATGAAAACAACCAAAACACCTTTCTATTATTTTTTAATTTTTACTTTCCAAAAATAATTTTAAAATTTTCAACCAAAATTGTATTTTTCAACTTTTCACAAAAATAATCTCTCTTTCCAGCATTAAAATCTGCAACCAATTCTATACTAAGCAATCCAACATAATGCTTAAATGTATTTTGATCCCAAATGCACACTAGCTTGGACTTTGGACCAGTTCAAATTTATGTTACTTGTATTTGAAAGGATGTTATATTTAAAAGATCTTTAGAGGATAATATCCTAATTATCATGTGTCTACATTGGTAATTAAAGAACGAAAAGTCCAAGCAACATTAGTCAATACTTCAAACTTTTTACAGAACAAATAACAGATAAGAAAATCTTGAAACAGGCATATTAACTTCAAGTAGGTCTGCAACAAAAAAAAAAGAGTTACCTGGAATATGAACTGAATGATAACAAAAATTATTGAGGCTTTCCTATAAAATTGAATCAGGGATTCAGAGACAGATCTGTATTTCAACAAACTACAGATCATGAAGTTAAATAATTATGAAAAATGAATTAGTGCACAACTTCACCGAAAACAATAATCTATGCGAGAGTTTTACTAAGGAACTGTCATTGCTTTCATGGACGCTTTTCACTTATGAAGTAAATGATATCCATGATGCAAGTTGCTAGAATGTGCATTGGTCAACTTTCACGTCACTGGTTGAACGCCCTTTCCTTCTTACCTCATATGATATCACTGTGAAAACTTTGTGACCAACTTGTCAACATGATATATAATATCATCTATGCAAGGGCGAAGAGCAGGTTGTGGCTGAAGCATCCAAGTCACAAAATGGTGAAATTCTTCTGGATATGGTTGTTTAGGTCCAGCTGGCCACTTAATCTGTGCATTTATAATAGCCAATTGCAGGCTTCCTCCTGATTCTCCAAGTGCATACTCGAAAGGGGATACCCCATACCTACAACAAATGAAAATCAATTACCTAACAAGATAAATAAAACTGAAAAGGTTCACCCAGAGGATAACAGCATTACAATGTATTCATCAAGGTATAAAGAGGGACAGTGCATGCCAGACACATGAAACTCCAAAACAAGTTCATTCAAAGACATTTTATGTAGGATATGAAACCCCAAAATGGGAGAGTTTTATCGAATTAGCATCAGAAAACAACAGAGTATACCCACACTTCTGTAATTCTACTGCTTACAATATTGTCAAATTCATTGGCATCACATGTCATTAAGTTACCAACTAATAATTAACATTATAACGCATCAAGTTCTAATAAATGAGCTTATATGAATGGATTGTATGCACGTTACAATTGATTTTATTGTCTAGAGATGCAAGTAAAAGATGTCATGGCAAAACTTTAGATATGCAACAATGGCATTACTACTTTGATTCTAGTCAACTTTTTCCAGGACTAATATTTTCACAAGGTCACTTTTATTAAAGCACATAATGTGTTCCTCCTTTTTTTTTTTTTTTGTGCGTGTGTTGTATCATGCAGTTATGCTTACTTGGTGTGAAAACAGATAAGTCATTTTGGGGCACAACCACTTGCCAACAGCCAAATCTCAATCAATTAGGTTGGATATAATCATCACTCTTCATGCCAAAACCAATAGAAAACTTAATGAAATTATGGCCACTATGTTTTTACCATCAGAGGACTTTCACATCGAATACTTAAAATGAACTTCGATTAAGTCAGAAGGAAACCAATAAAAATATTCCAGCTATAAGTATTACCTGAACACTTTGTTTACTATATTTTTTGACAAGAACATGATGAACGATGAAATGAGAATGCAAGAGAAAAGGTTAACCGTATGAAACCTAACACTGTATACGTAAGTGAATAAGTATTAATCCTTACATTATTGCAAATAATGTGCAACCCAACGACCAAATATCAGTTCTCTCGTCAATATCTGCATCACTTGGGCAATCCCACAACTCAGGGGCTCGGAAAGGTGCTGAACAGTGCTCAGATGCCCATTCCTACATATGGATTATTATTGCATTTAATATCAAGAAAAAATATCTTTTAACATATTTTACGAAGATGAAAATAATCTAATTATGTATTTATATGTCGCTTTTTTGTGTTTAATCGTATATATGTGTTTGTTGGTAGAACATCAAGCATACAGATTAAAGGAACAGTTATTTTCCGGCAAAGATGAGAAAGTTCTAGAGAACAGAAATATTAGAAGACTTTTAAGCACTGAAGAAATATAATGGAGAAATAAGCACCTGAAGTTGTAGTGCCTCAGAACGAGATCGAATTTGCTTCCTTGCAGGACGAGCACTCCCAAAATCCATCAATATAGCAAGAGGGCATTTTCCTTTTCTATGGGATAAAAGAACATTACCAGGCTTGACATCATTATGTGCATATGGAGGCCCAAGATTGTGCATATGCTTAAGTCCTGCACACAGCTGCAGAAACAATGCGGTCCAGTCAAAATGCTTACAGACATTTCTAATCAGTTCTGACATTAATGAACCCAAAAATGGAAAACACTAATTCTAGTACACAAAAAGAGAAAACATAGTAACGCTGGTGCTTTATTCTTAATATTTTATTATTTTAGTTTTATTTTGTAATAGTTATTTTAAGTATTAGATATATTATAGACTGTTACGTTATTAGTTTTCTTTAGGGTTTAAATCCAGGATTAAGCATAAAACTTTATTTGCAGGAAAGCCTAGTAACTTTACTTGCAAGAAAATCTATTATAAATATGTTACAGCAATAACATTAATATTTTCTTTGAACTAATATAAAAAAGCTAGAAGTTTTCTATAGTCCAATGTTTTCTAGAGTTCCAACTTCTTTCGACTCATTTTCTGGTCCTAATTCTTCTAATTTACTGTTGTTTTCCTCCTAAACCACATCACATTGGAATGTCGAAGCCACATGTTGAAGCATAAAGATATGCATCAGATCCATTGATAACAAGTGCCACATAAATAAGAAAATTATTTGAAGCCCTTAAAAGTGAACTACAAAAGGAA
Source organism: Gossypium raimondii (assembly GCF_025698545.1). Lineage (NCBI taxonomy): Eukaryota > Viridiplantae > Streptophyta > Magnoliopsida > Malvales > Malvaceae > Gossypium > Gossypium raimondii. The sequence goes on from NC_068566.1 coordinate 34,888,948, forward strand.
TGGCATCAAATAGTGCAAAAAGATAAGATTGTTTTACTCACCTGCCGAAATATTTGAAGGACATCTGAGGCAGAAAAGAATTCCTTTCTAGAGGTCATAGCTTTGGAATTGTCCAGTAACGTTCCATCCAAATGAACAGGAAATAGTAAATACGCTTCATGATTCCATGATCCTTCTTGTGTAGGCTAGCCAATGAAATCATAATGTTTTAGACAAATACAATCACATGAAAAGTAACTTGAAAGAAAAGCCATGAAGCGAACACACAGGAATCTTGAAAAAAAGTTTCCATTATTTTATGGGTAAATAAGCTTCAGAAACATTTAAGATGAATGTAACAGATTTTAAGATTAATCAAAATAAGAGATCTGCGTGATTACCTTAACAGAAATGATAGAGTGATCAAGAAGCGGAAGCAGGTTAGGATGACTAAACAAGGATGAAACACGGATCTCCTCTCGAACCAAATCCAACTGCTCATTATTCTGAATGAGAACTTTCTTAATTGCATAAGTTCTATCATCTGCAAATGCAACCCAAGTTATGTTAGTTCTAAAACCAATTTAACTTTACATTGATCCCATGAATACACAATTCTAAAATAAGGTATCCAGCAAATGGCATAACAGAGGTCACCGTCCTTGAAATTTCCCAAACAAAGAAATATTACCAGATCCATTTGAGAAGTAACTCCAGAATATGAAAAGGAAAATGCATAAATCTGGAATCTGATGGGCAATAAGTGAAACCATCATGTATCAAAGACACGACAATTCCATATTAAGTACAAAATTCTGAGCCAAATGTCCTAGTTCTTACAACAGAAACTGTGAGATCAAATACTCAACTGATCCATCATTTTAGTTCTATAACTCCATTAGGAATGTGATAATCATAGAAAATTCCACTTTGTTTTACCCAACATGAATTACGATCCAAATTTATGAGATCATCAGATTAATATTGAGGTATAGAAGAAAAATGAGGATAATTTCAGATCCATAGTCTAATCTAATCGATAAACCAAAACAAAACCATAAAAGATCATGAAATACCATATATGGCTTCAATATTCCGTTGACAAAAGACTTCATTCCATATAAGATCACCAAACTTCAATCAAAGAAACTAGAATGTAAAGAATCCAGACATCTAGTCACAATAAGATGACAAAATCAAGAAAAACATATAGCTGAAGAGAAGATTCAAACTAAATATAGGAACTGAAAGCAATCACCAATTAAGATTTAAAGGAACACCCAGATCAAAAACAAATTATAAAATCCTTAAAAAGATTAAAAGGAGGTATTTTTGAAAGAGAACGAACCAGAGAGATGTGAAGGGTCCTTGACTTTTTTGGCTAAGCCACTGGCCAAAGCTGAAGAGGAATCGGATACGACTTCCTTCACCAGGTAAACGTAGGCGAACCCACCTTCACCGAGCTGCCTCACGATCTTGAACCTGTTCTCGTTGATCCAAACGTCCCCTCCGCCATTAACGGCATCGTACAATGCATTCAAACCAGAAAATGAGCACCCCATTGTTTAGCTTTTGCCTTCAACTGAAGAGAGAAAAAATAGATCTTCAAGCTCTCATTTTCTTTTCTTTGGTTTGTTAGAATAAGGGACGTAAAAATGGCCGATCTTGAGAAGTATTTCATTTAATTAATTAGATTTAAATTTTAAGCTATTTTTTATTTTTCTATGTTTTTTAGGCACGAGGAATTAAAATTATCTTCTTAGAAAATCAAGATGTAATGATAAGATGAATTCTACTATAAGAGAACTTATTTGAGATATGACATAATGTCAAATATAAATAGTAAAATAAATATAAAAATCAAAAATTAATTAAGTTGTGAGAGAAAATTGCATTTAATTCAACTTTAATAATAAAAAAATCAATTATAATTTTTGACGAAAACTATTATTAATCGATTCAATTGTTAATATACAATGTCATGGTTCATAAAAGTTATGGAAATACTAATATGTCATATCAACATATATTAAAATTTTTAAAAAATAAAATTACTATAAATATACATTTAAAATGAATTTGGATAAATGTAGATACAAACTTATAAAAATTATCTAAAAATTATAATATGAAAATGAAAATTAGAAAAAAAAGTATTAAAATCGTCAAACACAAAATATGACAAGTTATTGAAGACTAAAATGAAAATGAGTATTATATATATAATGGAAAAGGTGGTTTTAAGAAAATGGTGGCATAAAATATTAGCAGTAATTTGACACTTACTACACACACATATATATATATATATATATTCCATTATGATATATTCATGATTTAGATTAAAACCATAATTATATCATAAATATATTTATAAGAAGTTGATATGAAAAATAAATGAGATATTGGTTGAAAGTGTAAAGTAAAGATATTGAAAATTATAGTAAAATATCATATTAGTTTACAAAGTAAATTATATTATTTTGAAGGTATTTGTATTGTTTTATATCTTTTAAATAAAAAATACATACACGTAATAAGATTTAAATCAAAGACACCATGATTTTTAACATCTTTTACCTTACCATTTTAATCAAAACCTCATTTACTTTTAATATCATATTTTTATAAATATATTTATTATATAATTTTTTCACCTTTTGTCATAATTTAGTATATATGTGTGTGTCAAATTTCATTTTGATTCTCAATAATATGTTATATTATATATGTAATTGACTATTTTAACATTATTTTACAAAATTTTAATAACTTTTTTATTAATTTTTATTATATATTTTATAATTTTGGCTTAGGGATAAAAAAGATTAACACATTCCAAGAGATGATCCAACATAAGATGGTATGATAATATGAAAAACTAAAGGGGGGAATGGGTAAGATTTCTAGTTCCAGATAAAGAGGAGAGGAAAGTGATGAAAGGTGGTGTTTTGTGGGCAATTTACCCAAAAAAGTCGTTTTTTTTAAAATTTACCGAAATAGGCCGATTTTTTTATTATTTACCGGAATGGTCCATTTTCCGAGAAATCGCGTCCACGTCGGTAGCGATGTCGAGTGCGATGTCGGGACATCGCGTCCACGTCGTAGCGACTACCGACGTGGACGCGATGTCCTGACACGTAGCGCGTTCCGAGGGACGCGATTTTGACGTTTTTTCACGTTTGGTTTTTTTAGCTTTTAGGGTTTAGGGTTCAGGCTTTTTAGGGTTTTTAGGTCCCGGAATAAATTATTTCGAGTTGACGTTTCTGAGCAAATAGTATAAAATCGCTTCTACCAGGATGCTATTTGAGAAGAAATTGTGAAATCGCGCCCTCGTGGACGCGATTTTGCTACAGTAGGTCATGTAAGAAATAATTTTTTTTTACGTTTCTGAGCAAATAGTATAAAATCACTTCTACCAGGATGCTATTTGAGAAGAAATTGTGAAATCGTGCCCTCGTATACTCATCGGCTATTGGTTGCAGTGGCACAGGACGGCGGTGGGAGAATTCTTCCAATTGCATTTGCAATAACACCGGGGGAGTCGTCTGATGACTGGGATTTCTTTCTCTCTAGGTTAAGGAGGCATGTGTGCCCCCAACCTGATATCTGTGTTATTTTAGATCGGGGAGCCGGTATACTAGCTGCATTTGATCGAGAGGGAAGCTTGCAGCGCACACACCATAGATATTGCCTAAGACACGTTGCTTCGAACTACTACAGGCAATATCCATCTAAGAGCAAACGACGACAAGTGACCAACATGGGTATTTAGTCTATAACTGTATTATTTTGTTTGTCAATTTGAATTAGTTTTATTGGTAGAAGTGGTATTAAAGATTCGCTATGATCTTATATTGGCAGGGTTTAGGGTTTAGGGTAAAATCATGTAAAATTATGTAAAATTATTAAGTCCAAAAATTGTGTTAATGGTTAGTAAAATTATCAAATTATGTAAAATTATTAAGTCCAAAAATTGTGTTAATGGTTAGTAAAATTATCAAATTATGTAAAATTATTAAGTTCAAAAATTGTGTTAATGGTTAGTAAAATTATCAAATTATGTAAAATTAGGTTAAGGTTAGGGTTTTAATTAAATTAGGTTAGGGTTAGGGTTTTAATTAAATTAGGTTAGGCGGTGGGTTTTAATTAAATTAGGTTAGGGTTTAGGGTTTTTAATTAAATTAGGTTAGGGTTACGGTTTTTAATTAAATTAGGTTAGGGTTAGGGTTTTTAATTAAATTAGGTTAGGGCAGTGGGTTTTTAATTAAATTAGGTTAGGGTTAGGGTTTTTAATTAAATTAGGTTAGGGTTAGGGTTTTTAATTAAATTAGGTTAGGCGGTGGGTTTTAATTAAATTAGGTTAGGTTAGGGTTTTAATTAAATTAGGTTAGGGTTTTTAATTAAATTAGGTTTTATTACATCAAATAGAACTTCTATTTTATTATATCAAATAATATCAAAATAACTCGAAAAAATTTCTATGCCTAGTATATCAAATAAACTTCTATTTTATTACATCAAATAATATCAAAATAACTCGAAAAAATTTCTATGCGTATTACATCAAATAAACTTCTATTTTATTACATCAAATAATAATTTTAAATACGGCAATCAATGTCTATGCCCGGGGGATTCGATTCCACATGGCGGCCGTCGACGATTACGCGCTGGATTCCTCCTTCCTCTAGATTCCAGCGGCGATTGTTCTTCCTCCGGTGGTGATTGTGGTTCTTCCGGTTCGGCATCTGGTTGTCGGATTTGGGATGATGATCCACCTTCAAAGAATAGTGTATGTGGAGGTGTTTGCATCAGGAACGGCGACGGTGTTTGAAAGCCATACATTGGTGGCGATTGGCAAAAAGGAGAGCTCCCCGACGGCCCCCCTTGCGATCCCTCCTACGCCGCTGGCCTAGATATTGGCGGTCCACTCGGCATAACAGGAAATGGAGCTGAACCGGGCATTTGGCTCCAACCTGCCATAGGATTTAGAAAAGGATACATGTAAGGGTTGGGGTACATATAAGGGCTAGGAAACACACCTGGCATCATAGGGAAAGGTGGTTGCGTGGGTATCATCTGTTGAATTGCTGCGTCAGGTGACTGCGTCGGTGCTCTCGCTGGGGACGGTGATTACATGGCCGCTGATGATGAACCGGGTGACTGTCTGGGCCTCGTTGAGGGGCTGCCTTCGTAGTCTTGTCGTCTTGGATTTAGAGGCCCGCGCCTTTCCTTTCCGACACGTATTTGCCGCTGCCTCTCCTCTGGCGTAAGTAAATACGGCTTGCCATGGATCCTAAACCATGGCATGTATTCTAGAACGCACGCTAACTCCGGAATGATGATTTGTTCCCGAATAGGTAGATATTCATACCGATTTTCCCACATTTCCGTTGACTCGGACCAATATCTAGGCCAATCCGTACCTAATAGCCGAAGGTCGATTTTGTGGTGATCGTCAAACACCTCAGGGTCCGCAGGAATCGGTTGTCTACATCCAATCTTTCGTAGCACTCTGTCTGTCTGGTGGGGCTCCACGGTTGCATAGTTTATCAACACCACTTTCGCGTGCCAAGCGTTTGGATTTTGTAAAAACTCTTCCGGGATTACTGCCCGAATTGCCGGATCCTCGTATGGTGTCCATTGAAACTATATGAACATGATAGAAATATTAGTTATATACATAATACTAAATACTAAATACTAAATATCAATCGACTAGCAAATGTATGGAAATATCTATTTGCAATAATACTTACTTCTGCTTCCGACCGTTGCTCCAATAGAAGCCGTATATCTTCAAGTTCAGACGGTAATCCACGATAACTTGCCGGATGGTTCCACCTAATTAAATAAATTTTTAGAATACTTTTATTTTTAAAAAATCTACATAATAATTCCAAAATGTAATATAAAATTTACCTTGTTACGAGTGGGAATGTATATGGGTGGTTCACTCGAAGACGTAGAAATGGAAAGCGAAACCGTGCCCATGATTGCAGTAGTGACAGGCAACCTCCGATGTTTGCTCTCCTCGGTCGCGTCGCCCCGCACATCTCCCGATACAATGTATCCAAGACGGCAGAGCCCCAACTAAATTCAACGGCTCCTCTAAAATCAACGAGTTTTAGCAGCCACCTTAGATGTACACGGCTCCGTGACGTGTCGGGCATCAGATAACCTCCAATTATTTGAAGAATGTATGATCCAGCATATCGGATTCTTTCAATTTCGGTTGAATTTTCATTCGGATCGGGGAATGTGGCACGTAACTAGCCCATCTCGACCTTACCTCCATCCATTTTATCCGGAATAACGCCCAAAAGCTCGTAGCACACCGCCTCCCAATTGCTAGATTGGGCAGACCCAGTGACTGGGTGCCCGTCCACCGGCAATCCCAATTGCAGATGGACATCTTCTAGAGTGATAGTGCACTCTCCACATGGAAGATGGAATGTGTGCGTCTCGGGTCTCCACCTCTCGATCAACGCACTGATCAATTTCGGGTCCAACTTACATCCCCAGCCTACCGTCGCCACGTGCCAAAAACCCGCTTCCCGCAGGTAGTTCTCTACTAACGGTGATGGAGGAGCATGCATATTCCGGATATTGCATTCCAATAACCGATCTTCAGACTTTTATAACAAATAATAAATTAATAATTATCTAAAAATACATAAATAAAAAAATCTTAAATAATATTTAAAAATTAAATTTAATACTTACCATTTTCATTTGCTCCACCGATATGTGATTCCTATCAAGACGAATCAATGATCCGGCCATTGATGAAAATATAAAAAAAAATTAAAATTATTTTAAAAAAAATATAAAAAATATAAAATTATTTTTAAAAATGAAATTGAGGGGAAATTGAAATTAAATATGGATTTGAGAGAATTTTGGAAGGAAATTGAGAGGAAATTGAAATTAAATATGGGTTTGAGAGAATTTTGGAAGGAAATTTGGAAGGAAATTGAGAGGATTAGAGAGGAAATATTAGATAGGATTTGTTTGTGAAAAAAAAAGGGGTGGGGTATTTATAGTTTTTTTTTACCGTTGGGGGGGAGCAACGGTCAAATTTTTGACCATTGGGGCACTGTTCACGCGCGGAGAACATCGCGTCCATGTTAGCAGGTCGCGCTGACGTGGACGCGATGTCCTGACACGTACCCTGACATCGCGCTAACGTGGACGGGATTTCCCGGAAAATGGACCATTCCGGTAAATAATTAAAAAATCGGCCCATTTCGGTAAATTTTGAAAAAAAACGGCTTTTATTGGTAATTTCCCCGTGTTTTGTGTTTATGAGTGGCGATGGTGAAGAAATTTTAGCAAAAGATGGCATTTTTTTATTATGATGCTAAAATTGGCAATGTATACAAGAATAATTTTAATGTACTTAATGATATAACCCATTTGAATGTGAGGGATTTCTCCGAGAAACATGAAGAAAGAATTGAAGCTAAAAAATAGAAAATTTTGAAATTATCTCGAATTTTTGTTAGTTGTTTTTATATTTAAGTATTTTTTCTTTTTTTTTAAGGTGGGTTTTGATGGGCGGTGGGGTACGGTGTGGTGCATTTAGCTTATTTTTTGTCTCATGCTACAATATCGCTATAGTTTCTAATTTCACCGTCACCATTGTTTTTGCACTAATAGCAGGTAAACGTACCACTCATCCAAACCCACCCTTAAAAAATAGTTCTATATTTTTTTATGACTATTTGCAATACTTCTTATGGCATGTTTTATTTGTTTTAATGAACAATATAGACATTTATCATAACTTCATTAAACTCAAGATCAATGGAAACAAGTGTCTTACAAAAGTGCTACAATTACATACTATGCTTAAAAATAAAAATAAAATATTTTTCTCATTTGAGAATAAGTTATACCTATGTTGGTGCCATATAGGATAGTTCAAAACTTATCGAATGCTTCAAAAGAGATATGATATTATTATCTAAAGGGATACAATTTGTCTTTGATTATACTTTATTTTTATTATGTCTATAATAAATTTATTGAGTTTCAAAGATATCCATCTTAATGGATATCATATTGAGACAATGAATAAGAAAAATTATATATTCCTATGTATCACAACTGTTAAATCTTAAAAGAAATGTGTTTTGTTAGGAAGACTACCTACTTTTTTTTACCAAGTTTATACTATGCACGAATTAGTGCAATTGAGACACATGTTACTACAAATTAGAAGTTTGTAGAATCACATACTTTTACTATTTGGAATGGATGGTTAGGTCATCTTGGATCTACTATGATACAAAGAATAATCAAGAATTCAACTGAAAACCTATAAACCCTATGCCTAATTTAGAAGACAAGCATATACAGAGCATCACATTAGTCATTGAAGTGACCCAAACGATCAATTGGATATTCAAGATAGGGTTCAAAATAACTAAATAAGTAATAATCATGCAATTTATTATACAAGCATTAGTGTACCATTATAAATGAAAATCGAGCTCAACTATGCCCTATTATGAAGTTTTCGAGTCAAATGCAGTCAAATAGGAATCAAGGTCTCAATACTTAGGCCAAAGTTTCGAAACAATATCTGATGTCTCGAGAATTATAACCCCTTGAACCAATTTTTTTGTTATTGACTTGCATGTCTCGAGATAATGAGACCATGTCTTGAGACTTGACCCTCCACATCTCAAGCTGAGCATGTTATTTCTTGAGCCATGTAACCAAAAATGTATGTTCAAGAAAATATGTTCTATCTATCTTGAGACAAAAGCCTAAAAATGCGCACACAAAAAATTGACATTTTAAGGCATGTAATAATGCCTAAAATACCACCTAAACATATTAAACACTGAACTAATACAATATCAACAAGTTATACATATTAAATCAAATCCATAACATATTAAACCACACTTAGAAACATACTAAATCAAAATTTAGAACAAGTAAAATGGAAGAGTCATATTCCCATATGCATGACATCAACCCTCATTTAGTCAATTGAAAAATGGCTCCATAAATGCTCCAAAAATATTTAAGAATATGTCAAAATATCAAATGACCAAACCATAATGTTGTCAACAAATCATAAAGATAAACTTAAATACCTAATACATGCTATAACTATTCAAAATTAAAAAAATTATTACAACTCAATTAGTTCTAAGACCTCTTAAAAATAATGTTGCATGACTATATAAATTATCTTTGAATAATTTGTAATTTGCCCATTGAATAAAATCTATTCATTGAACTTTCTTCAAAGTAAACTAAACATTACAATATATATCAATTACAACATATCGAACTCATTTAACATAATGAAATATCATTTAGAGCATCATACATGACAAATGTACATAAATAGAGCTACACTACAATTATATGCTATCACACATTTAGTCTCATCATACAACATAGACAAAACATAATCATATAATACTAAAATCTCAATTTGAATGAAATTAACAATATCTCATCTACACTTATGATTTTGTCCAGTTGTAAGATACCATTATCTGAACTTATATGTTGTAACAAAAATGGGCATTGTAACACCCCAAAGTTTTAAAATTTTGAATTGTTAGAAATTGACAAGTGAATTAATCTAGTTCAGTCGTTAAGTGTTGTGAGTAGTGTGTGTGAGGTTTTGGGTTTGAATCTTTTCCCTTTTATTTTTGATAAATTTTGTCTAAACCCCTAACCTCGAATATTAGGTCTAAAAACTATTTGTGTGCATCTGTTGACAAGAATGAGTTTGATGGTTTAGTGGTAAAGCTTCAACTTACATTTTGGTTTTGCGTTTGAATCTCTACGTGTGCCACATAGAAATATTTTTATTTCTATGCTCTTTGTCGCCCTTATGTGGAGGTTGGATTAAATTCAAACTCAAGTTATGTGATGGGTTATCAGAAATCTAGTTAGTTGTTATTATTGTTTTTTTTTAAATAAATTAGATTTCCTCTAATTTTCTCCCACTTGTTTCATGTTTCCCCCACTTTTCTCAACACTCCCTCTCTTGTTTATTTCACGTTAGTTCTAGTAAAAGTTTTTCAATTTTTTCTTATTTTTTTCTTTTTCCTCTTCCTTTTCCAGTCTTTTTTGTCTTTCTTGATTGCTATTCATTGTGCCATTCAAAATTCGGTGGTGGGTGTTGTGATTGTGCCATTTGCATCTCAATTCTTGGGTAATTATCATATAATATTTTATGCTTTTGGGGATTTCTGTGATCTTTTATTAATTGGGGATTTATTTGGAGTTGAGTTCCATATGTTTAATTGAGTGGGTTTTCTCGGTGGCGATCGCGAGACGATTAATCTTTCGGCAAATTAAGATTTGTGAGGGTGCTGAATTCGTTCAAAGGTAGGTGTTTTAATGCCAATTTGGGCCTATTGTGGTTGTTTGGGTTGATTGTATTATGGTTTGATTGGTATTTTAGGAAAATTAAGGATCATATCCTCTTAATCAATTCTCTTTCATTGGCTAATTCGTTAAGTCAATGATGTTTTTAGGTATTGAAATTTCTACTATTGGAATCGCATCAAAAATCGACCAGGTGTGTGACTCGATCTCATAAAAATAGCGAACGGTAGAAAGTCAAAAACCCAACTGTCGATGTCATTGTCTGTATGCCAAGATGAAAACCCTACTGTCCATGTGGCAGGTTGTTTGAAACACATGGCCGTGTGCTAGACTGTGTGGGCCGCACGTGTATGTGTGGGCTGTGTGGGCCACATAGGCTGGCCAATTAGGCCGTGTGGGCCCATTTTTTGAAAATTATCACCTAAGGTCTTTTTGTTCTATAATTCATATTTAGACTCTTCATAGGGTTCATACTGCTTAAATAAGACTTGTAAACATGATATCTATTAACATGATTCTGTATATGATATGATTAAGGTATGTGAATTATATATGTATGATTTGTGTTTTGACAATTCTGAAAGCATGATTACATATGAAAAGCATGCATGAAATCTATATATTTAATACCTGTTAGTATGTACATGTGCATTGGGTTGGGATATGATATGAAGAAGGAAGTGTTGGTAGTTCAATTATCTACCTTATCTGGTGGTTTCAAACCACATATATATGTTCTAGTGGCTTAGCCACGTATATATGCTTCTTGCGAGTCACCGCATATTATTATCTGGCAGTTTGCCTACACTACTTCTGAAAAGTGACATATACTCACTTATTAGTCTGTGGGGTTGGATGGGTGTTTGATACCCTAATTGGTGTGTAGGGATGGATGGATGGGGGTAGGATCTAAATATGTGTCTACTTCTAAACATGATTATGCATCTGATTCTGCATCTGTCTTTGTTAATGAAAATATATATGACTTTGTATCTGAGCATAAATCTGAGATATTTTCTATTAATCTATATGTGACTGATTTGTTGTTTGAGATGTGTTACACACTGAGTCGTAAGCTCACTATCTGTTTGTTTTCCTCTCAGGTAATCAGCAGACTTAGGACAGGTCGGTGTACCAGGAGCTCGGTTAAAATTTTTTTTTAATTTTGTTTAGTTTAAATATTATATTCCATTGGACTGTTTTATGTTTTGGACTTTATTTTTCATTTGAATTGTTTTAACGTTTTTAGAATGTTTTAATTCAAACTGCAATGCAATAAATTTCAAAATCAAATTATGGTTTTCAAAACTCTGTTTTAACTCAAGAGTTTTGCTGCAAAATTAAGTAATCTTATAAGTGGTTTTCTGAATTTAAAATGAATTAATCGAATAAGCTATTTTTCCCTAAAAACTGGAAATATCGCTTTCAAGTATTACATTACGAAATATTTTTTATTTTTATGTTTCTATTTTTTCAAACGAATGTATGTAATTCCTCAAGATTTTGCTATAACGTTTAGGTTGGTAAGGGGTGTTACATTTAGTGGTATCAAAGTCTAGGTTCAAAACTCGGGCTGTGATTTTTGGGTTCAAATTTTTATGAAAAATGTTTAAAATAATTTGTATTTTTTATTTATTCTGATAAAAGAGTTTGTGAAAAAATTTCAAGTCTCCGACGTCGATCTTGGAAGTACTTCTGCTTTAGCTATACTTTGTAGTTTAGAAAAACATTGTAATGTCAGAATTACTCTGCTTTAGCTAAAAACTGTGATAATTCTTTAAAAAGCGTTTGATAAATTTTAGGCATAAGATTTCTGAAAATAAACTTCAACTGATACATAAAATTCTGAAATTGTAGATAACTTTATATAATGAGTACGTGGGAAACCCATGAACGTGGTACCCATGAGCGCGGAGGGTGCCAAAGAGGGGCTCAAGTTGAGCCATCTTCGATGGGCAATATGCCCAATTTAGATACGAGTGGGACTATTAGGACACTTACTGTTAAGACTGAGTCTCGGGCTTAGACTATTGGGGATGACGTATTGTCATAAGTTATGTTGAAGGTGCTTAAGAGGGTCACTGGAGCCCATACTGGATTTGGTAGCCGAGGGTCAGTAACTGTATGAGTCCACTCTAATGGGGCTAAGTTATTTCGGGGTGTCATTAATATATCCCCAATTATGGTCGAGTACTGGTTGGAGGCCACTGAGAGAATTATGAACGATTTGAACTATACCCTCGAGCAAAAACTGAAGGATGTAATATATTTACTTCGCAATGAAGTATACCAGTGGTGCCAAACTGTTGAGCAAGGCACCCAGCCTGAACAAGTGACTTGGGCTTTCTTTCGTAGTACTTTCCAGAATAAGTATGTGAGGGCAAGATATATTGAGGCTCGTAGGCTTGAGTTTATTAGGCTGACTCAGGGTGAGTATGAGGTTGAATTCTTGAAACTAAGCAGGTATGCTCGAAGTTTGGTTGAGACTAATTATGAAAAGAGTTTCAATTTTTAGAACGGACTACGATATTATATTAAGGTACTGACAGCTTCGTAGTGGATCGAGTCTTCAAAACTTTAGTGGAGAATGCAAAAATCACTGAGGAAATTAAGCGCGTGAAGCGTGAAAAGAGGGGATAAGGAGAGGTGTCAGAATAAAAATAAGTGGGATTTAGGTCATTCTAGTTCTACTCAGCGACCCAAGGAATGGGTCAGGTTTGATTGGCCTCTACAGGTTGAGGCACCGGTTGCTACTGTCGGGGTACAGCTTTGTGGAGATTGTGATAGGTGCCATCCAAGTAAGTGTTGGAGGAGGTTAGAAACTTGTCTTAGATGCGAGTCTATGGAACACCATATTAAGGACTGTCCTCATCGGGTTAGTCAGATACAAGCTCTAGCTCCGGGTTTAGTTTAGCCACAAAGAGTAGTTCAACAGCCACCTAGGGGCCATAGATAGGCCAAGGGTGGTAATGGTATGGGTCAAGGGCAGAGAGCATCGGACATAGGTGCTAATCAGATCCAAGGGAGACAACTTGCATTAGTATATGTGGCAAGGCGCCGCAAGGACAGAGATATTGCCGATGTGATAGCCTGTACGTTTTTTATTCATTCTATTTCTTATTTTGCATTGATAGATATTGGTTCGACCCATTCATACATAATTTGGGGATTCTTACTGAGGATATTTCTAGCTAATTTTTTGTGATTAGTTCGTTGAAAACTCAAGGTGTCGTGTTTCCAACTTATCTAATAGAGTTACTTTTAGGTGATTTTGATCTGATTCTGAATATGGACTGGCTTGTGGAGCATCGAGTATGTTTGGATTGTGCTATTAAGAGCGTAACTCTGAGATCCAAGGATGATATGGAGATTGTTATGGTTGGTGATCGTCGAAACTACCTCTCTAATGTAATCTTCGCTCTAGTAGTTGAAAAGCTAATCCAAAAATGGTGTAAAGCATTTCTGGCTTATGTGCATGATACGAGTATTGAGGAATCTTCTATTGAGAGTATTCAAACAGTTAGAGAATTTTTGGACATCTTTTCTGAGGAATTGTTAGGGTTACTACCGGATAGGAAGGTCAAGTTCGGTATTAAATTATTTCCAAGAACAACTCCGGTGTCTATCGCTCCTTACCGTATGGTACTAAAGGAGCTGAAAGAGTTAAAATTTTAGCTTCAAGAACTTCTCGATAGAGGGTTCATCCGACCTAGTATGTCTCCGTGGGGAGTACCAATATTATTTGTGAAAAAGAAAGATGGTACGACAAGAATATGTGTAGGTTACCAATAATTCAATAAATTGACGGTAAAGAATAAGTATCCGCTTCCGAGGATCGATGATCAATTTGATCAGTTTTTTGGGGCATCAGTGTTATCAAAGATTGATCTTCGTTCTAAGTATTATCAGTTAAAGCTTAAAAAAGTTTATGTGCATAAGACTGCTTTTAGGACTCATTATGGGCATTACGAGTTCCTTGTCATGCCATTCAGTTTTACTAATGCTCCAGCTGCGTTTATGGATCTCATGAACCAGGTTTTCAGCCGTATCTAGATTAGTTTTTCATGGTTTTCATCGATGATAGTTCGGTATACTCTAAGACTGAGGTTGATCATGATGAATATCTTAAAGTGGTTTTGCAAATACTCCGCGAGAAAAAGCTTTACTCTAAGTTGAACAAGTGTGAGTTCTAGTTAAGAGATGTCACTTTTTTGGGACATGTGGTTTCTACCGAGGGTATCCATTTAGACCTTAAAAATGTTGAGGTTGTTCTTGAGTGGAAACAACCTAGGAATGTGTCTGAGATCTAAAGTTTTCTATGTTTAACGGGTTATTATCGAAGGTTTGTTGAGGGGTTTTCGTTGATCGCAACTCCTTTAACTAAGTTGTTGTGTAAGAACGCTCTGTATGTATGGACTGATGAGCAGCAATCGAGCTTTGAAAAGCTCAAATCTGTTTTGACTTAGGCACCCATTCTTATATAACCTAAATCTAGTAAGAAATTTGTTATGTATAGTAATGTTTCTCACATCGGTTTGGGTTGTGTTTTGATGCAATATGTTAAGGTAGTGGCTTACGCATCTCAACAGCTTAAGTTACACAAAGGCAACTATCCTACGCACGATCTTGAGTTAGTTGCGGTTGTCTTCACATTAAAAATCTAGAGACATTACCTGTATGATGAGAAGTGTATCATCTACATTGATCACAAGAGCCTCAAGTACCTCTTTACTTAGAAGGAGTTGAATCTTAGGCAACATAGATAGATTGAGTTTCTTAAGGACTACGACTATGTTTTTTAGTATCATCCTAGTAAGGCCAATGTTATGGCTGATGCTCTTAGTCAAAGATTAATGTTTGACTTGAGGATGATGTTTGTTCGCCTAAGTTTATTTGAGGATGGTAGTTTGTTGGTTGAGTTGCAAGTTAAGCTAACTTGGATTGATCAGATTCGGGATAAGCAGTTAGTAGATGGTTCTCTAGTTCTTCAATTTTAGCACGTTG
The DNA here is from genome assembly GCF_025698545.1 of Gossypium raimondii. Classification (NCBI taxonomy): domain Eukaryota; kingdom Viridiplantae; phylum Streptophyta; class Magnoliopsida; order Malvales; family Malvaceae; genus Gossypium; species Gossypium raimondii. The sequence goes on from NC_068566.1 coordinate 34,904,302, forward strand.
ATGAAGGTAGGACTTCTGATTTTGTGTTGAATAGTGAGGGTGTTGTATGTTTCAAAGGTCGAGTTTGCGTGCCTAATGATGCTGAGTTAAGGCAGTCTATTTTGCAGGAAGCGCATAGTAGTACTTATGCTATGCACCTTGGTTAGAACAAAATGTATCGAGATCTTCAAGATTTGTACTAGTGGCCTAGTTTGAAACGAGAGGTAACCAACTTTGTTTCTCGTTATCTAGCGTGTCAGCAAGTTAAGGTTGAGCACCAATTGCCTTTAGGTTTGCTTCAATCTATTAAGATTCCTATTTGGAAATGGGAGTGTGTGACTATGGACTTCGTTAATGGGTTACTTCTGACATCCACTAAGAAAGATTCTTTTTGGGTTATCATGGATCAGTTGACCAAGTCTGCTCATTTTCTTTTGGTTAGAACCGATTATTTTCTGCAAAAGCTAGCGAAGCTATATATTTCTAATATTGTTAAATTTCATAGAGTTTTTTTATAGAGACCCTCGATTTACGTCTCAATTTTTGAAGAAACTACATAAGGAGTTAGGTACTCAGTTGGATTTCACTACTGCGTTCCATCCTCAGAATGATGGGAAATCTAATAGAGTGATACGGATATTGGACTATATACTACAGAGTTGTGTTATCGAATTTCGTGGTAGTTGGGAGGAGTTTTTGCCACTAGCTGAGTTCGCGTATAATAACATCTTTCAATCCAATATGCAGATGGCACCTTACGAGGCTCTTTATGGTCATAAGTGTCGTACCTCTTTGTGTTGGAATAAGTTAGGTGAGAGGCAGATTATGGGTTCTGATTTGGTTTCTAAGACTGAGGACAATGTTAGGTTGATACAGGATCGTCTTAAGGTAGCTTCTAATTGAAGAAGTCTTATGTGGATATGAAAAATGAGAGATATTGAGTTTATTGTGGGAGATCAGGTTTTCCTTATGGTATCTCCGTAGAAGAAGGTCTTTCGGTTTGGATGTAAGGGCAAGTTGAGCCCTAGGTTTATTAGGACTTATCAGATTTTGAAACAAGTTGGGTCGGTCACTTATCAATTAGAGTTACCTCCAGAGTTAAATCGTATACATGATGTGTTCAACGTCTTTATGTTGAGGCAATATCGATCTGATCCATCTCATATTGTATTTGTTAAGGAGATTGAGGTAGAACCAGATTTGAATTTCGAGGAGGAGTCAGTTCAGATTCTGGATTGAGAGGTTAAAGTCTTGAGGAAAAAGACTATTTCGTTGGTTAAGGTTCTGTGGCAGAATCATGGTACAAAGGAAGTCATTTGGGAGCCTGAGGACTCGATTCAATAGCAATACCCACATCTGTTTGCATTAGGTAAATTTCAAGGCCAAAATTTCTTTTAAGTGGGGAGAGTTGTAACAACCCAAAATTTTAAATTTTTGAATTGTTAGACATTGACAATTGAATTAATCTGGTTTAGTGGTTAAGGGTTGTGAGTAGTGTGAGAAAGGTTATAGGTTTGAATCATTACCCTTGTATTTTTGCTAAATTTTGTCTAAACCCCTAACCTTGAGTATTAGGTCTAAAAACTTATTTGTGCGCATTTGTTGAAAAGATTGAGCATGTTGGTTTAGTACTAAGGCTTCAACTTACCTTTTGGTTTTGTGCTCGAATCCCTACGTGTGCAAAATGGAAATATTTTTATTTCCATGCTCTGTGCTGCCCTTATGTGGAGTTTGGATTAAATTCAAACTCAAGTTATCTGAAGGGTTATCAAAAATCTGGTTAGTTGTTATCATTGTTTTGTTTTCTTTTTAAAACAAATTAATTAAAAATTAGAAGATTTCCCCTAATTTTCCCCCACTTGTTTCACGTTTCCCCCCACTTCTCTCCCCATTCCCTCTATTGTTTGTTTCACATTAGTTCCAATAAAAGTTTCTCAATTTGTTCTTCTTCTTTTCTTCTTCCTCTTCCTTTTCCAATCTTTTTTTCTTTTTTAATTACTATTCGTTGTGCCACTCATAAAGCCTAATTATCCTTTTATGAGAAGATAACATTCGATTTCTTCGGTCAATTTGTCTGATTTTTTTAATAATTTTATTATAGATTCGATCATATTTATTCTTTTTGACAGAATACCTAGAACTACCCATAATTCCTCCCAATTAGCCCGGCCCGAAGGCCCACTCAAAAAGTGGGAGGGTTTGAGCAAAAATATTGGTCTGAAAAATGAGTTTGAGCAAAAAAATGAGGCCCGTATCGAGTAAGCTTTTTTTGAACCAGGCCTTACCCAAATTGGGAAAAAAAGATCATTGTTTTGCTGTTGTTCTGCTGTCATCTTGCTATTATATTCCTAGTATTTTATTGTTATTGTTTGGATATTGTATAATTGTTGTTTTATTGTTAATTTTGCTACTATTTAAAAAGTATTTGCTTGCTAATTTGCTTCTATCTTAATGTTATTCAAGTATAAATATTTTTTAAAATTTATTTACAATTTATTTGTAAACATTTATTTTAATGTTTTTAGTATATTTGATATATTATATTTTTAAATTTATTTTTATATAAATATAATAATATAAAAATTAATACGGCCCGTCCAAGCTAGGCTTGGGTTTTAGCATTTTTATCCGGGTCGAGATTAGACAAAATTTTAGACTCATTTTTCAAGTCGGGCCGGGCCCGAGCATAAAAAATGGACCTAAAATTCTATTAAGGCCTAGCTCAAACCCAATTTAACCCAACCCATAAATAGGAAAATGATAATGCACTTCAGCATGCTTGAACCCACGTTCTCCTGCATTGACAACAATGTATACCAATCAAATTAACATTCAATCAACTCCAATTCTTCTTTATTAAATCATCATAATCTAAAAAACTAATCCGACTCAATCAGAGCTTAATAATTAAAATAACTAAACCAATTTTGAGTCGGTCGGGTAAACAAATTAATTGCGTTATTTGTAATTGGGTATTCATAGTTTACTTATAAGGCTAGGCTATTGAACATATATAATTTATAAATATATTTTACATAAAAGGATATAAATATAAGATAATGTTGAATTAATGCGCAAACTTTTTATTCTCGTAATAATTTAGAAAAAGAGAATCTAAATAAAATAATGAGTTACTAAAATATGGTTTTCAACAACTAACTCCATCATTGTTTTTATTTCGGCTTTTGTTTGTCAGTTGCCGCGGTTGCAAAATTCAGATGACAAGTCAAAAGGTTGAAGCCAAATATCATACAAACTGAATGTGTAATTAATGCATAAACTTTTCATGCTCACTAACAAATTTTAAAAAAAAAATCCTCTAAATTAAAAATATAATATAATATATTCCTAGGTATGATTCTCAACAATTAACGCCATGATTGTTTTTGTTTTTGTTTGTTAGTCATTGCAGTTGCAAAATTCAGATCAACATTCCATCAACATTGGTGAAATTAAAGATAGTGATATAAGAAGTGATTCAAATCAAAAGGTTAAAACCAAACCAGATATTACAAAAATTGAATGTTAATGTAATGCATAAACCTTTTCATGCTCACTAACCAAATTTTAAACAAAAATAAAATAATGAGTCACTCCAATAGAATTGGTGACATTGAAGATACTGGCATGAAAGAGGTTCATGTCCAAAGGTTAGAACCAAATATTACAGAACCTGTTTCTTCCTTCTTTATTTCTTATATGAAGATTTTTTTTTATTTTATGTCTATTTTATGGTCTATATTCGGGGCTCATGGTGACCTCTCCCAATAATGTCATCTCTAAGGTTCAAACATGCCTTCTTTTCTTAAGAGAGCAATGTACCTTACTACTTCATTCAATACTTGTTGGTATTCTTCTCTTTTTTTTTTTAAATATAAAGGAGGCTGATAGTAAAAGAATAAGATAAGATTGTTGATGCTAGCATTCGTATCCAACATCTTCTAAAATCACGTTTCAAATATGACATATAAATCTACGAATCTATTATGCTAAATCTTAGGTTTAATTGTATTTTGCCTTAATCATAAAAAACTCGACCTTTTTAGGTAAAAAAAAAACTACATTATTGAAGTCAAAGAATATGATAATAGATTGTAGATGATAGGATTTGAATACCATATATGTTAAACTAACCTTTCAAATATGATTATATTAATCAACTATATTAAATCTTAGATATAATTGTATCTCGCCTTGATAATAAACCAAATACTCCTCCTGTTACATGCAATTATGCATGACTAACACTCAACTGATAATTACAATCATGATAATTATCAGATTCTGTAACTTAGATATTTAGATTTTAAGTATATTAACTACTGAATACTGATTGTTCCTACTCTCTCTCTCTCTGTGATCAATGGATAGGCTTGGATCTTGCCCATTGCCTACTTTGCTATAGAGATTCTATCAGCAGTTTTCGACCAGCTTGCTTCAGAGAATAAGCCGGAATATGCTTTGGCAGCAATGATAATGGCTTTCATAGGTTTGCTCGGATGCACAAACGAGCTAGCTTATAAGGGTGGAAAGGAAAAAGCCAGATGGTGGTGGTATAAGGAGATACCATGGTTTTATTGTCCAACAGCTACTCCAACTAGTTATAGGCGTTTCAGTAGCTTTGCTGAAATTAGGGGTGAGCAAAATTCGATTCGACTCGAAAAAATTAAAAAAAATTTTGAATTTCGAGTTAAACGAATCGAGTTATTCGAGTTAATCGAGTTATTCGAATCAACTCGAATTTTTTTTTCGAATTTCGAGTTCGAATCGAGTTGAGTTTTCGAATTCGAATAACTCGAATAATTCGAATATCAAACTATAATATTTTACAGTTTTACCCTAAATCCCAAACTTTTTTACTTTTTCCTCAAAACGTTTACTCCTTCCCACTTTTCCCCCAAAACTTTTACTCCCCTCCCCTCCCAACCCCCCAATCTACCTAAAATCCATTTCCCACCAAAATTTTACTCTTCCATTCATTTTTTTTTCAAAATTTTACTCTCAAAAACCCTCAAAACCTTTTATTTTCCCCCAAAATTTTTACTCCCTCCCACTTTTCCTCTAAAACTTTTATTCTCTTCCCATCCCACCTCTCATCTACCCCAAACCCTACCCTCTCCAATTTTTTTTAATATTTTCCCTCCAAAATTTTACTCCCCCTATTTACTTTCCCTCAAACTTTTATTCCCCAAAACTTTTTATTTTCCCCCTAAACTTTTACTTCTCACCCTTTACTCTCAAATAAAAAATCAAAATTATCCAAAAAAATCACTAAACATAAATAGTAATAATTTTATTTATATATACTATTTATATTATTAAATTAAATTTCACATTTTATATTATTTATATTATTGAATTGTTTAGTCATATTGAATATTTATATTAAAATTGACTTCTTAATTATGTCATAAAATATTCGTGTTAAAATTTTATATTGGTATCAATTTCAAATTTTATTTTTAAAACAATTTTATTAAAAATCATATTTTTATATTTAATATATTTTAATTCCAAAATACATAGTGACAAGAATCCGAAGATAATTGAAACAACTAAGCAAACAAATAAGCTAACCAAGATATAAAAATTAATAAATAAATTATGAGGTGATGAAAGTTAATAAAAATTTGATTAAGGTGGACAAATTTTATTACGATGAGTGACAATGGTTACAAGGACCCAAAATTATTTTTTAAAATTTAACTCGAACAAATATATTCGATTCGAATTCCATCTCACTCGACTCGATTCTAGAAAACTTCAAATAAAGTTAGGATGATAAAATGAGATTCGGAAACTCGATTAACTCGAAAATTTTCGATTCGATTCGATTCGATCGAATGCTCACCCCTAGCTGAAATAATTAGATTGGTATGTGCCATACTTCAATGAATTTCTGCAACTCTGGCTTATGTCTGTTATAGTCTGCATGCTCATAATACCATCAAGTTCTCCTTTTGGCCAGTTACGTTTGCCTCTGGTCCATTGTTCTCTCAATTTCTAAAGGATCCAACTCCGAAGGTGACCGCACATGCTCATGAAGATGAAAACGCATAGCTTTTAATTTATGCACGTACGGGTTTCAATCATACATGCAGATTTGTTTTAGATTGTATACCGCCATGGGATTTACCTCGGATGAATGATTCTTTAACTTTTTGGCCACTTGTTTACTTTACGAGATCCAGGTACGATCTGTTTCTCTCAAGAAAAAAAAAAAGGAAATGAAAAGCATGCTTATTTGATGATTTAAAGGGCCCCAAAATCCTACAAATTTGCATTTCTGATGTTTGGTAGATTAAGATCCTTCAACTAACTGCGTCTTTGATTATATTTGTTCAGTTTCTAGGCAATTTGACGGGGTAGTAAATGGCAGCATGCTACACAATAGTAACAAGTAATAAAAGCATATTCCCCCCCTGGAAGTAAAATAAGAGGATGTCAATATCAAATGTTACAATGACAACTTTTTTGTTAACTTAAAACAGAGAGGATGTGAGCTCAGATACATCCTCTACAATGTGGCTATAATCTGCTTTTAACTTTAATTGTTCCTCGGGACTTAGTTCCCCTTTTGTGGGCTTGGTTAGCACCAGAACACAGCATGTTGGTCTCTTGGTAGACCCTGCAGTTGCAAGATCCTAAAATGACAAAAACAAACTAATCAATCAAACAGGGTTTCATCAGAGAAAAGCATTATAGCTCCTTCCACCCCACAAAGGGTCTTATGTTGTGTTTAACATTTTTAGGGTAAAAAAATGTAGGAATTCAGATTCAACTCGATGCACACGCGAAGAACCAAGAGTCTTTTAATCAAGCACATAGAAATTCAGGGTCACATAAATGAATGAGCTACCTGGAAAGCCTTACACCATTCCAAACCCACTTACGAAAAGCTTTGCAATCTTATTAACTTTAAACAAAATTTCCAAATTTAAAACAATTTTGTGATAGAAATATTCCTAATATATATATATGGGCAGAGACTCATTAGAAAACAGTAAATCATTAACCAAAATGTTTCAAGTGCCACAACCCTTCAATTTTCTGGGTATAACAATAACCATGTTTACTAAGAAGATAAAAAAATTGGTTAAATTTTAAGTCCTCTTTTTGTAAGGGTGACTTAGGATTCTATGGTTTTTAATGGCCAAGCAGGACAATCGTTTCAATTATGCATCAAATTACACATAAAAGAGAGAGGAGGTCCAAGCTTACCACTTTTGAGGGAACATAAACATAGGGAATGTCAGCCTCTTCACACAGGATTGGAACATGAGTTATGACATCAATGGGAGATATATTTCCAGCTATAACACATAACCTGCATCCAGCAATTGGAAGGTACATGATTAAACATTCCCACGATAACATTTTGACATTAAAACCGTTCCCCTAAGTTCAAATCTTTGGTTGAATCAAGAAAGAATGCCCTATCAGCAGCAATATCTTAAAGAAAACAAGTAATCCTAGAGAAATGAAATAGTTATTCATTTAATTATTCTTTCTTTTAATAAAGTCCTTCAATAGTGCATTAATTGGCAACATGAGGCCTCTATTAAGTATTTGAGGTTCCTATTCCACTATGCTTAATATTATATATGAAGTAGCCTTAGACTTCCAATCCCCTGACAATGTGACATATTTCTCAGTTCAAGAAATTTTTTTATTTTTATATCTATCCAAATGAAAACAAACATCAGAGCACAAATTTGATTAAAATTTTAACAAACAGAAGACATGAAAAGCCATACATAGAGGTAGATTTGAAGCGATATATAAAAAAGAAAATACCCCTTATGACCACGCCGAATACTTTTAACTACTTCCTTTACTCCTCTCTTCAAACATTTGTGCTCAGCGGCTACAACAATGGAAAAATATATGTTATCTTAGAAAATTAAGGGGAAAAAAAAAAGACAACCTATTAACAATTCAAACAATTAATAATTTCACCAACATATTTATACACCATCGAAAACCCATCATGCCAATCACAAAAATTCCACCGTTAGAGCTTTGGGTATTTTCTCTTGAAAGAAATAAAAAACACAGGTAGCATTGAACCATCAATAAAAATCAAAACCCATAAACCTCAAAGTTCAAGAAAATTTTATTTGACGGACGATTTCAGGGCAAGAAGAAGAAGAAGAAGCTAAATGCATGAAAATAGGAAACCTTTGCGGACAAACTTGAGGGTTTTCTTAGAAAGCTTTTTGCCAGCGAGGGGCTTTGCAATGGGTGAAATAGCTAACATCTTCTTCCTTTCCTTTTCCTTCTGTTGAGTCTTCTCTGCTTCGCCATCACTTCCCATTTCTATCTCTTTCTCTTTCTACACAGAGCACTACAAATAAGACAACAAGACTTTATAACAATTAGAATGTGAAAGAAAGCTATGGCGGAAATTAGGGTTTATGCATCATCAGCATTTAAGGGTTTAAAGGCAGCAATGGATTTTGTAATTGGACAAGCCCACATATCTCCTCTATAAATGGGCTTGTAACTTCTTTTTCTTTTTAAAGAAACACTTAAAAAGTTTTAAAAGAATAATTAATTAAAAATTTTACAACATAATTTATTTTTCACCCAATATTGTAGTTAAATTCTTATACACTACCATCATATATAGATTTAAGTGGATTTCTTTTATTAAATTATCATTCCCGATTAATTTTTAACATGTTTCTTTTTTATATTAATAACTTCCATAACATAAATAATTGTAGATGTAGGTGTGTTTTCCCTTTTTAGATTCTCGAGATAATTTGATCTATGTCCAATCTTATCCTAACCTTCACACCCCTTAAGGGTGAGATGTCCTATATAAAAAATTTCCTTAAAAATCTCTTACAAATGTATCTTGACTTCACCATCCTCAGAACCTTTTGCCAATATTTGATTTATGATACGTTGTGGTCTTCACCATGAAAAACCACTTATCCATTCTACTTTTATAAAACTGAAGACTCAATATTATTTCGGTTAGACTCAAACGACGAGGAAGTCATTTTGTACTTTTGTTTGCTTAAAGTCGATAACCTTTGCTAGAATTATATGTTTTAGTTGTGGCTTTATATTGTAATTTAATAGTAATTTCTTTTATACAGTGGACTTCTAATTGTATTTGTACTTATGATAGTAAAAATATAATTTTATCATTTGAATAGTCTATATCTTTATAATTTTTAAAGGATTAAATTAAAATTTTATCATTTTTAAGGGGTCAAAGTGCAATTTTACCTTTATTAATTTATAATTTTAAAAATTTTAAAAGACCAAAGTACAAATTTTCCCAGCACCTTGGCTATGCCCCTGATTTTACCTTTTATTTTAAAAGAATTTTCACGTAAAAATTGGTTCATTATTTTTGTTTATAGTGTTGTGGTTGATTTACTTTGATAATTGATATATTTTACATTGGGTTTGTTATAATTACCAAATTTATTTCTGGAGAGCGAAAAGAACACCAATTCAACTTGTTGGATTCCATCCCAACAAATATAGCAGTAAAAATGTTTTGGGAGTAACTATCATTGCTTTGCTTTTCAAAAGCATGTTTAAGGTGAAAAATACTTTTGAAACTATAAACAATGCTAACAGGAAAATATTTGAAAGAAAAAATTGCTTTTGAATCTAAATACAAAAGCCATAATCGGTAGTTTTTGGTTTGAAAAATAATTTTGGAGTCAAAATAACATTTTAGCCATTAATTTATCATTTGATGTGTTTTTTTAAAAATTTATATTAGGTTTAGGTGTATAATTAGAAATTTATTTCAAATATATAATATTAAATTTTAAATTTTAATAGTTATATTTTAATATATAAAATATAGTAATTAAATTTCATAAATAATTAATCTTAAATACTTAAAAAATATTTAAAATTTAAAACTTGTATATCAAAATGAATTATATTTTTATTGAAGTATTTAAAAATAAAAACTTTTTTACATATAGACCTAGCTATGAGTGTTAAAAACAATTTGGCTACATGCATTTCTGAAAGTACCAATAAAAGCCAAATGCAGATGGTAGGTATTCTCAGGCAAGAGAATTGAACTTCTAATGGAAGCTTCAAACTAAAACAAACAAATTACAGCAATCATAATAAAAAAACGTCTAAAGTCTCTAATGGTTTCCCTCCTGCATTTGTTGATTTCTCTTGAAGGACAAGAGTTTCTGGAGGCGCATTTGTTTATAAAACCTGGTTATGAATAAGTCCGCAACGTGATCGATCTCGTCTTCCAAACTGAAATCTTCCCCTTCTTCTTTCGACTTCTTCACCATCTCGATCACCGATCCGCTTTCAGCCTCCGCCTCTAACTCCAGCTCCTTTTCATCAAACAGATAGTGGGTCAAATCAGGGTACTTATCATCATCAGCCACCTGAGCATCATCATCATCGTTGTATTGAAATGGAACAATGGCTTTGCTTTCATCGTCTTGGGGGTCATTTTCCTTGTCCCCGAGGAATCCATGGATCTTTTTGGAGATTGGACCCAGCAACACCGCCTTCTTGTTCCTCATCAAAGTGAGGATTATAAGGCGGGCTTTGGAAGCACTAGTTTTGCCCTTATCCACCATGGATTTGGCTTTGGCAATGGAACTGACCAACACAGAAGAGACTACCTGTTTCAGGAAACCAGATGCCTTGTTCTTCATGATTTAAACTGAAAGGTGCTGAATATATATATATTTTTTTCTTCTTGCAATAAGATATAAGAAAAGAGCATTGGCATTTGATTGATATATATAGACTTGGAAAAGGAAAGTTCCTAGTGTGTGCTTTTGCTTTGCAATTTGCAGCTTTTGCTTTGGAAGTGGGGCGGTGAAACTTGGAACTTTAAAGAGCATGGGAGAGAACTCAGGGTTAAGGTAATCAAAACTTCTGAGGGCAGTAATCTCACGTAACTCAAACATGTGTCACAAATCTATTGGCCGCATGTTGGAGTTATGTCTGACACCCAAATCTTTACTAGTAACTTTTCTTTCTTGCATGATGAACACATTATTCATTTGGCAGTGTGGCCTAGGACGGACCCATGAAACATCAAGGAAACCAAAGATTTAAATTGCAGTTATGGTCGCGTTGCGTTTATCACGGTTGCAGACATAACGGATGCTATTACGGTTACTGCGGGTATCACGATCGTGAATTTTTTTAAAATTCGCACAACTTATTGTAGAATAAAATAATTATAATTATAATTATAAAAAGTCGCTTTTAATAATTTTTAGAGTGCTTTCTAACACTTATGAACTTTTATTAATATGATATGGGAACACAACTTTTATAATCATTAATTATTCTTATATTTATTTACGAATTTTCTAAGAATGTTATATTAACTAATAAAAAGTAAAAAATAGGAAATATTAAACATTCATCATATTTAATAAGTTTGAAAATTTTATAGATAAAATAATTGAAAATTCATACATGGAGATGTCTTCAATATTTCTTGTGACTTTGAAGATCTTTGAAGATATCAACATTCTATCTTTGCAAAAGGAAAAATAATAGATAAATGTATAGATTCTCATTAATTATTCCTATTTCCTACCACTTATTCACATTCTCATTCTACTTTCATATATAGTTTAACATGCTTTGATTCTTAATTATTTTTCATAAAATATATTCCATTCATTTATCTAAAGATATATTTTAAATGTTTTAATATCATTAAAATTAAAAACATTAACAAAAGCTTTCTTTAAAAAAAACATACATTACAAATAATGGTAGTGGTACGATTTAGTTTTCACCAATTAGTGGAATGACGAGGAGGATCAGATCTTTCACCTTTACTTTGAGAGCGTTATTGACTTGATTCTCTTGGCCTTTGTCCAAAAATATATCCAAAAAAAGTAACACTTTCACCTTGGTTTTCATATAATTGATATGGAGGATATATTTGAGGAGGAGGATACATGAGAGGTGGAGATGGGTGATACATGAGAGGTGGAGGTGGGTGATAAATTGGTGGTGGATGATGCATTTGAGGCTGGTATGACACACCATAATTAAGAAATGGTGCATAATAACCATATGGTTGTGGATAACCATGTGAAGGTTGAAAATATGAAGGTTGTTCTGGTGGATAAAGACCTTGAGTGCTAGTAGATGGATCACTATACCGAAGGTTACTAGAACTCGATCTCCTACCAGATGAAGAGCCTACAAAAGTATGCTTCTTGCCTTTTTCTTTTGATGGAGCTTTAAGTTCACTTCTATCTCTCCTAGGGTCAGGAAACATATTTCCATCAAATTCTGATCTATCACGGAAATGTCCACCAGTGATACCAACCCGATATTCTCCTCTATACCGACTAGAAGACCTAATTTCACCTCCATCACCACTATGTCCATCATCCTCATTAATTGGACTTAAACCACCACCATCGGGTCTATCGCCACTCTGACTTGGCGTTGCACTAGAACGTGAATGAGACAAATTTTGTTGTTGAGATTGATCAACATCCATTTCATCATCAGAGGTATCCACAGAAAACACACAGACATTTTCACCATCTAACAATTGATTCTCTTTCTAATGAAGCCATTATGATAGTGGATCAACATCTTCAAAGATATGATCAAGGCTGATAGGATTAAAACTAGCGTTTATATCATCAATGCTCATTCATTTTTTATGCATTATCTGAAGCCTCATATTATAATAGGTAAACACTAGTTTCTCAAATTTTTTATACTTCAACATATTTCTTGCCTTGGTGTGAATCTAAGTAAATGTGCTCCAATTTCGTTCGCAATGTGATGCAGAAGTTGTTTGACTAAGCACTTTAATTGCTAATTTTTGTAATTCGGGAACACATGTATCGTTTATTATCCACCACTCAGCTGCATAATATTATTTAAATTTCAAAATAACTTCAAAATGTACAATATAATTAAATAATATAAATTAAATTAAATAATTTAATTAACTATTTACCTGGATTCATTTGCTTCCAAGCTCTTTGTGCTTGTGGAATACTGAATGTCTCATGTTTATCTTTAAATAGTAACAACTGCATGAATAAAATATAGAATAAAAATAAAAAATAATTCTATTTCAAATTATGTAACTAAGTTACAAATAATAGTACTTGAATCTAACCTGATTAACCATTCTGACTTGAGTACCAAGAGAAGGTTCTAATCTTTCAATTATTGATCGTGTACCTTCTAATATTTCTATTAGTACATTCTCAGAATGCTCCACCCCAAATTGAAATTGAGGATTGAGAAAATAACCTAAGCATAATTTATAAGAATATCATCAAATAATAATAATATCATCAAATAATAATAATATAAAGCTTAAAATAATAAAATATAAAAATAATTCTTAATTATATGAAACATTTTATCTTACCAGCTGAATGCAAGTCGGAATGCATAAAATTTCATCTATTGTCAATAATCTTTTCGTACTTGGTGAAATATCGACAATATTGTTGAATTGCTCCTTTAGCTCTATCAACAGCCTCATAAATAAAGCCCATTGTTGGTTTTTCATCGCCATCCACAAGTCTCAATACTTTTACTAGGGGCTTGTAAAATTTTATGAGGTCGTTGGCTTTTTTCCAAAAATCTTTTTCCAAAACAATTTTTTTGGCTTCATAAGTAGGCCCTGACTTTTGCTGTCCCCATTTTAATTATTTAAATTCCTATATATTCATAAGAAAAAAATTTAAAATAATATAATTTAAATTATTTGGAACTAATAAAATCATTAAAGGTTGCTATATTTATGTAATTATATTAACTAATTATAAAATACTGACTTTTGAATTAAACATTTCTCTCAAACCTTGTTTTTGTCTTGTTATCTCTTCAAGTTGAATGAAATGAGTTGCAAATCGAGTAAGAGCGGGTCGAAGTATTTGCTTCCCTTGTGTGTACTTCTTTATCAAATCAACAGTCCAAATGTGATTGTATATAAAGCCTTTCTTTGTCTCATCTAACACTTTTGCTACATTGGGCTTTTTCCCAATATCTTCAAGGCATAAATCTAAATAGTGAGCTGCACATGAGGTCCAATATAGATGCTTTCTTTTCAACATTATTTTTTTTTCTAGCAGCTTTCATTGCTATATCATTATTAGTCACTATTTGGACGATGTAATTTTCTCCAATTTCTTCTACAACTGAATCTAACAAATTGTAGTAGAATTCAGCATCTTTAATACAAACACTTGAGATATCTACCGATTTCCAAAAAATGGTTTCTTTACTACAATAAACAAGGAAATTAATGATGTGCATTTGATTCAAATTGTTGGTCCAACCATCACACATTAGAGTTGCACTCAATTCTTTCCAATGAGTCTTTAGTCCATTTACCCAATCACGAACTCGTTGATACTCTGACTCCAAATACACATCTGAAACCTCATAATGTGTTGGGAGCTTTACACATTGTCCAACTTCTATTGACATTTTAATTAAGTTATACAATCATGGAGAGTTTGGTAATTGAAAAAGAAGTTATTCATATATTAAAAATTTAGATACCGCTTCACCTATCTTCCTTCGTAAAGTCTTTAAAAAAGAGTCACTGATCTTTGGTTGCTTTGAACTTTTGCTTCTAGCCAAATCAGGTATGGCTCCCTTAAGGTAAACCTAGACTCACTTGGGATGGATTTACTTGTTCTTTCTCCATGATATTCTCTAGCTGATCCATGAGAAGATCGCTCTTCTTCGTAAATGTTATTCCAACCACTAGTACTCCGTCTGAATTCTTCCCTTCTATGCCACTTGCGTTGTGATTGGATACTTTCTCGAGTTGCTTACCTTATAGCAGAAACCTCATCAATGAATTCCTCATGTTCATCCACCTCTCCTTTTAATTGAGATAAGAATTCATCTGTTCTCCTATTTTTGTCTATTTTCTTTGTGTTGCTTTCTTTCAGTATATTCATCATATTTTCTCTAATGACACCTATTAATAAAAAAATAATTCACACTTTATATTATTATCAATTATATATAATCTTTATTGATAAATTTACAATAACATTTAAAAATAATAATAAAGTATCACATACCAGTAACATTAAGGCATGGTGCAACATTGGCAGTTTTATGAGCAATGTGCTCTTTAAATCGTGTTATTCCTCCTTTCACAACTTTACCACAAAGTTTATGTCGAAACCATTTTTATTTTGAAAAACGGGGTCGACTTTTAAAACGAAAAGGGAGTCGCCACCAATCTTTTTTCGAGGTGTGATCGGGTCACCTTAAAATTAATCATTTTAATAAAACATTTGATTTATTAAAATAATGATTTTGGTCTACAAAATTTGAGAAAATGAGCTCGGGAGTCGGTTAGGCACGAGGAAGGATTAGTACCCTCATAACGTCCAAAAATTGGTACCTAATTGATTAATTAACATCCTAATGTCGAAAATTTGGAAAGATTTTAACATACGATCCTCTTTAAAAACCTGAATAAATCGAATTTGATGTTAAGTCCTCCTTGTCCCGAAGTACTAAGATGTCACATCCAGTAAGTTAGGATACGACATTTTAACCCTCGAAACTAAGCTTGTCTCATGCATTAAAGTTTAAAAAGGATACTCGGTTATTTGGATCAAAAAAATCGAAACCTAGTAAGTTAGGGCAGGATTTTCTCAAAGCTCCAAAGTACCAAATATTACCTTATTTTTAAAAGTTTTCTTTTTTAAAATTGGGGAAAATTGACGCAATATTAAAATGATGCGTTAAAACTTTGATAAAAAAAGGCAATATGAAAATACAAATAAACAATTTATAAAACACATAATGGCAATTATTTAAATACTAGCATCAATAATCAAATACCAATGAATTTAAAACAAAGAGTATAAAATAAAATAAAAATATAAGACAAAATAAAATGTAAACAAATTTAAAATAATGAGTTTGAAAAATAAATTTGAAATCAACAATATACAAATCAATAAATAAATTATATATATAAAAAAAGTAGGTAATATATGTATAAGTTTGGAATAAATAATATATAAAAATGAAAATAGGTAATATATAAAGTAATAATATATAAATGAGTTTAAAATAAATATTGTGTAATAAAAATTTAGAACAAGTTATACACAAAACATCTTAAAATAAATGGTATATAAAATAGATGTATAAAAAATTTTTGCAATTGATAATATATGGAAAAAATTAAAGCAAATAATCAAAAATTTAAAATGGATGATTCATAACACGAGTTTTAAAAATAAACAACATGTGTGACATAATATTAAAAATAAATAAAGTATATAATTAATGGAAGAAAATAAAAGAATGATAAGAATGGTTAAATGAATGAACAATATGTAAATAAGAATGTTGATGGATAAACAAACGAATAAAAGTAAAAGAATAATTAATTATTAAACAATTAAATAGATAAATAAAAAAAGGTTAAAAAAGCGATTAAGTCAGCCTAACTCTCACAATATGAAGATTCAACGAAATTCCTCCACCAAAATCCAACTCAAATGAAAGCAACTTAAAAAGAAACGAAGATGAACGAAAAACAAAATAAGAACAAGCCACAGAAAATAAGAATGCAAGAGAGGGAGAAATTTGAGTGAATGCTCTTAAGAATTATTATTGCTCCAAACTTCAGCCTTTTACAATGAAGAGAGACGCCTCTATTTATAGTTGAGCCTCCCTAAATCCAACGGTACAGATCAATTACATCAACGGCTAAGATTAAAGGGTATCTACAAATTAAATCTCTAAGATTACAAAATCATATCTTCTAAGATTGCATATCATATCTAAGATTGCATATCCTTGAAGATTATGTTTCCATATGCGTCAAGCTTGTAGATGGACCTTCAACCTTTTCAAGTAATAGACCATTCTGATCGGGCCAAATGATATAATTTTGGACTGGACTTGGATTTTGTTTTATTATTTTGGGTTTTTTTTGTGAGCCCGGACTAAATTGGCCTATTACAGCTGCTCCTCTTTGCTCATTGTCGTGTAACGAAAATGGAGCAAAGACTATAAAATGGCCAATTTTGCTCGGTCTTGCCGGGTTCTAACTTGTTTGAGTTCTCGTCTTCTTCAAGTAGTCTCATTCTATCCCACTGCATCTTCAAGGGCATAGGAATTAGTGCTTCTATCTGCTCCAATGTGATTTCAGGGAGAAGAGATTTCTAGCTTCGATCTTCTCCACTGGAACTTCAAGGAGGTAGGAATTGGTAATTTCAACCTGCTCCACTGCAACTTCAGGGAGATAAGGCTGGTGGCTTAAATCTGCTTCCCTACTACCTCGGGAAGATAATACTTGAAGTCTTTGTTCTGCTCCACTACTGCTTAGGGAGACAGGATATACAATCATCAACCTACTCCACTACTGCTCAGGGAGATAGGACTGGTGGCTTAAATCTGCTTCCTGCTATCTCGGGAAGAAAAGATTCGCTGTCTTCAGTTTGCTCCACTGTAAATTCTGGGAGATAAGACTTGTAACTTTAATCCGCTCCACTGCAACCTCAGGGAGATAGGATTATTGGCTTTAGTCTGCTCCACTGTAACTTCAGGGAGATAAGATTTGCCATGATCTACTCTATTGCAACTTTAGAGAGATAAGATCTACGATTTATAGCTTTAATCTGTTCCACCGCAACTTCAGGGAAATAAGATTTGCTATCTTCAGTCTGCTCCACTGCAGCTTCAGGAAGATAAGACTTAACTTCAATCCGCTCCACTGCAACTTCAGGGAGATAAGATTTGCCATCTTCAGTCTGCCCCACTGCAACTTCAGGGGGATAGGACTTACTTTCTTCAGTCTGCTCCACTGCAACTTCAGGGAGATAAGACTTCACTTCAATCCGTTCCACTGCAACTTCAAGGAGATAGGATTATTGACTTTAATTTGCTCCACTGCAAGTTCAGGGAGATAAGATTTGCCATCTTCTTCAATCCATTCTACTACAACTTCAGTGGTATAGGATTTGTGGTTTCACCGATCTGTTCTCTAGGGAACATGACCTGTAGAATCTATTTCATAGGCCTATTTATGCCTAGTGATTAGGACGTTATGATCGGGATGAGTCAAATGTTCCTAATTAGATATGCTATGAATGATATGAGAATGATCCCTTTTTTAATGCTTAGGGTGTCATCACTCGTTGTTCATCAGGAGTCTTATCACTGACATATTGCACTACTATCTTATTCGACTGGTATTTTCCAACAGAAAAATTAAAGAAACAATCACATTCTGCTCAACAAGCTTGCCCCGTTGTAATTTCAGAGTTCCTTCCACTGTACCATCTAGGACATAAAGTTTGTACCTCCCACTGCAACTTCAAGGGAATAACATTTGGTTTCTTCCATCCATCCTGCTGCCACTCAGAGGTATAGAATTTGTATCATCTTCAATCAATTTGATCTGTTACACCATTCCCTGGGTGTAATGACCAGATGTATATGTCTGAAATTTGCATAAATGCAGAGTATCATTTTTCTTTTCCTGAGAATGATCCCCTTTTACACTTGGGTTGACATTGCTCGTTATTTGTCGAGATGGTATCACCGACGAAATGTCTTGTCTTTTTGTTCAACCAAAAAAAATCCGAAGAGATAATCATGTTTCAATATTTCCAACCCTTAGGCTTGGTGAGTTCTAAACAATAATATTGTTTCAAATTCTCGTATTATTTAGAAGCTTCTAGAGTAATATGCGAAACTCCTTTTATGAAAGTATTATTAGTCCATTAATCGTTATTTCAATATAAAATGCTTGAAAAAGATCATAACAATGGACAAGAAGGAAATTAATTAGGAGCATAGGTCGAAACAATTAAATTAATCAAAGATAGCCAATGCAATAAAAAGAAATTCATTGGGGCGTATCTTGAAAAGAATAAAGTAATCAAAGATAGCAAATTCTAAAATGGGTAAGATGGAAACCTAGGTGCCCCAGATATTGCAGCCTGAGCTTCTCTATACAAACTTCTTGAGGACCATTTTAAGCTTAATATGTGTTTAGGGGATCTGGAGTACTTTTTCAATGCCCTTTTCGGGTTTTCAACTCAAAACCCCTTTGGTCTCAAAGCGCCCTTTGTGGGTTTTCGCCTTGGCCTTTCCTCTTTTTCTTTCTTTTCTTTTTTTTTTTGATTTTTTTTATTTTTTTCTCAAGGCGCCTTTTGTGGGTTTTCACCTTGGCCTATCCCTTTTCAGGTAAAATACTTCTTGACTGAATCTGAATTCACCGGATTGGGCAAATCTTTGGTATCCATCTCGGTCAATATCAATGCTCCTCTAGAATAGGCATTCTTTACAACATAAGGTCCTTCCCAATTTGGCATCCACTTTCCTTTAAAATCCTTTTGTATAAGAAGGATCTTTTTCAACATCAGGTCCCCCTCGTGGAATTCTCTAGGATAAACCTCTTTGTCATAAGCTCGCATTATCTGACCATGACGGATAGCTTTTAACCCTTTTTTCTTTGATTGGGTTCAACATTCCATAAACCAATGGGCCAAGTGTTGCCCCGGTAAAGGTCATGGCCGACGTTTGATGAGCATAGAGGGTAAATGGTAACTTCTTTATGCCAATCTTTATAAATCTCGATCATATTTCCCATGATCCTTATTTTATTTTTTCTTTTTTGGCTGTTTGTGGCTTCTGATCTTTGAATAGACTACAAACTTTTGACATTGTCCTTTTTGGCATTCTTTATCGGCACCTGATCTATTTTGTTTTTGAAATTTAAATTTAATGACTTCGACCTTGTAACATTGGTATATGAAGCTATTTCCACCCTCTTAGTGAAGTAATCGAAGACCACAAAGATGAATCGATATTGGCTAAAAGCTTTTGACGAGATTGGCCCCATCACATCCATGCCCTACATATGGAAAATTTGTGAAGAAATAGAGGAGACACATTTGTTTTATCTTCCTCAAATTGGTATTTATGGCATAACTGATGTGATCTCCCTCCATGGTGGACCAGCAGTACTGAAACCTCGTGATTAACTTGGCTATCGTAAAACCATTAGTATGTGTCCTTCTGACACACTTATGGACCTTTTAGCCTTAACAGCATCTACAGGTCTTAGTAAGCCAGACATATCTTGATATGATCGTGCGAAAACATCTTTGAATTCTTGGAATAATTTAATGATTTTTCACTTTATTTTGATGGTAAGACAAGCTCCAATCTCTTTCTCTTCTCCTAGGCTCACTGTCCACTGACTTTTCTAAGGTAGGATCTATTTTTTCATCTTGTTCTACCATCCTTAACAAATCAAGAGATAGGTTACAATCTCAGTCATATTCAAAATCCTGAGATCCCCCTAGACACATATCTTACTCGAAAGGAGATTTTGAGTCAGTAGCAACATCGCTCATGTCGTTGATATCTGAAGACCTATTATAGGTACAAAGGCAGATTCCAAAGAATAAATAAATCTAAGAACAATTATTTGTATGAATAAAGAATAAAATAATATTTAAAAGAGAGTCCAAAGAACAAAATAATCTATAAATGAAACGAATGAAAGAATGTTTGCTCAAAAAGATGCATTTTATTGAAATAAAAATTTTGGACACAAGCCTATTTCACAAAAGGATTCTTATTGCCTCTAGGCTTTAAAGCAACAAGTGTGTTTTGAATATTACTCTAGATTATCTCTAAAAATACAGGGATCTCTTCCACAGTTCCATTCTTCAAAACACTCCCAAGTATGCAAGGGCTTGGAAACTTTATTCCCCGGTTCCCTCTTCGGATACATCATTAATGTTCAGATTCTCTGATATTCCCTCTGGGCTTTTAACTTCTTCAAGGAGTCGAAACTTTCTTGCTTCCTTCTTCAATTATCGCATTTACTGCATCGTCAAAGTGATTAGGTTCTGATGAAATGTCAAACTTTGCAATTCCCATTTTAATGAACCTTTCGACCAACTTTTTAAATGTAGTTCAGTTTTCGATTGAGTGACCCGTTATTCCCATGTGGTACTCGCATTGGGATTCTCAGTATACCATTTTGGGAATGAAGGTTGCACGGGTTCTGAGTAGGACAGAGACACCATATGCACATAAAAAAGATTCTGATACAGGTCCTTATATGTCATCGGGATGGGTGTGAATTGGAGCATTTTTGTATTTGGCCTCGAAATGGATTCCTGCCTTGAAGAACCTTGATAGCTAGTGGTTACGGTCATCGATTTACCTACAACGACTGATTTGGAATGCCTGGTGCTCAAGTTATTCACTTCATTTTTCCTATTTCTCGGGGTTGATCTTTTGGCACTTTCTTCTACGTCTATCTTCACACTCCTTATCTCGTTTTCGATTATCTCGTTGGACATTACCATATCTGAAAAGCTCATGGTAGCGCTTCCCAGCATGTGGTTGGGGCTTTCAGAGTATTGATGAAAAACATCGTCATTTCTTTCTCCAAAAGTGGTGGCTGGACTTGTGTTGCTACCTCTCTCCATCTTTGGGCATATTGCCTGAAGCTCTCACTTTGCTTCTTTTCCATATTTTGTAAAGTAATTCAGTCGGGTGTCATGTTTATTACATGATTATACTGCTTCATACAAGGTTGTGCTAAGTCTTTCAATGAATTGATTTTAGAACGGTTCAATTGGTCGTACTATTTTACTGCTGACTCGATTAAACTGTCTTGGAAGCAATGTAATAATAACTAGTCATTATTAACATATCCTGTCATCCTTCGACAGAACATCGAGATGTGAGCTTCAGGACAACTAGTCACGTTGTACTTTTCAAACTCTATAGTTTTAAACTTTGGAAGGAGTACTAGATCTGGGACCAGGCTCAAGTCCTTAACGTCAACCCCGCAATGGTAATCAGCATTTTCCATTACTTTAAATTTCTCTTCCAGCCATCTGCATCGGTTCTTAAGTTGTTTCAGTAGATCTACCCTTGCCTTTTCCATTTTTGCCACCTCATCGAGATCAGGGACAACGGGATTAGTTGAATTATTCCCCGGATTAAAAACTGAGCGTATCGGGTAGTTTATTGGTACAGAGGTACCGGCCTGAATTGTTGAGGCCTGATCGTAATAGATGGTCCTCGTGAGTACACCTCAGGTTGTGTCTGAGCATTTATCGGGTTGAAACCCGGAGGTTCGTCATTATCATCTCCAGAATTGACCATAGGGCTTTTCCCTTTTTCTAGCCCCTCGATTAATAATTGGGTCAATTGATCCATCATATTCTTTTGGGACTCTAACATCTGGTCCCTCATATCTTGCTGAATTTTGGTCAATTGCTCCTGCATTTACATTTGCAACTGGTCTTGCATTTCTCTTTAAATATGTCTAACCTTTCCAATCTGGTCCATTACTTTTGTTCTTGCGCGAGTACCGTAACGATGCTTAGTTGATAGACTTTTTTTCGGTTCTCGGGTTAACTGAAATAATTTTACCTAATTAGTGTCCTTTTGTGAAAATCTAATGCATATGATCCAATGTAATGCAGATGCATGGAATGAATGCAAAAAGAAAGAGAGGCATTGATTCCGAATTCAATTCTATTAGAACAACTTTTCTAGAAAATAAATTTCTTTACGTAAAACGAATTACATATGCGGCTTTGCCCTCATATTTCAGGCGAAGACATCGATCTTTTTCTTCATATCTGAATGGTAGGATCAAATCTTGCGAATTTTTCAAAATATGTCTCTACTATCTCCTTTTTGTTTGATCCAAGCCATGACCCATTGCTCATCCCGCGATGCTCTTTAGTTTCTTTGAGACGTGACAGCTCTCGAATAATCTTTGTCGGTTTGAATCCTCAAGCAGCGAAGCATAGTCGTATATTCCTCCACGAACTTCCAGCCTTCTCTCGTAGTGTTTAATCAGACCATATTCGGGCAGTCGCATTATATTCCACTTTATCAAGAAATTTGTTTTCCATGATAAATTTTTCTATTTAGCAATCAAATTTGAATCAACACTTCTTTTCTATCTATGATGAAAATGCAAAGCAATCATAAACAAAATAAAACAAAATATGTCAGTACAGAAGAAATAAACAACAAAATAGAACACCTATCTGGGTGACCACTAGGGTTTGGCGCGGCTTTACCTAGGGTAGGTTCTTAGGGCTCTCTATATACGGTTCGGCTCTAAGGCAATGTACCTAAACCAACAGATTTCTCAATCATCACCCATTATAGGCTCATGTGGACCGAGTTCAATTTAGGGAAATACATTTCCCTATGGCTGCATGGAGATAAAAATATCACGAAGACATAAGTACGGATGTATCCCGGAAGCGATCCACTATCCAACACGGAGGTGAAAACCTCACGAAGGAGTAGCTTCTTACTCCCACTTAAAAGGGTGTGACCAACAGTCATGCAATGCAATGTGTAGAGATATAAAAATTTAAAATACAAAACATGATGAAAACTATAACTCAAAACAGATGGAATGTAATGAGAGGATCATATGTTAAAAACCAAAATTTCAACTTTCGACAAAAAAGACAAAAATTAATCAATTTACGGCTTGACTCTCTTATGGTCCCCAGTGGAGTCGCCAAGCTGTTGAAACCACTTTTATTTTGAAAAACTGGGTCGACTTTTAAAATGAAAAGGGAGTCGCCACCAATCTTTTTTCGAAGTGTGATCGGGTCACCTTGAGATTAATCATTTTAACAAAACATTTTGATTTATTAAAATAATGATTTTGGTCTACAAAATTCGAGAAAATGAGCTCGAGAGTTGTTATGCACGAGGAAGGATTGGCACCCTCATAACGCCTAAAAATTGGTACCTAATTGATTAATTAACATCCTAATGTCGAAAATTTGAAAAGATTTTAAAATACAATCCTCTTTAAAAACCTAAATAAATCGAATTTGATGTTAAGACCTCATTGTCCCGAAGTAATAAGATGTCACATCCAGTAAGTTAGGATACGACATTTTAACCCTCGAAACTAAGCTTGTCTCATGCATTAAAGTTTAAGAAGGATATTCGGTTATTTGGATCAAAAAAATCGAAACCTAGTAAGTGAGGGCATGGTTTTCTCAAAGCTCCAAAGTACCGAATATTGCCTTATTTTTAAATACTAGCATCAATAATCAAATACCAATAAATTTGGGCAAATTACCATTAAAATCCCTTTTTTTAAATAATTACCGAAATAGGAGCGGTAAATAATTATTTACCAGAATGGGCCCTTACCGTAAAAGCGCGTCCACGCCAGCGCGTTTTCTGCTGATGTGGCAACAATCATCAAGGGCGCGCTTTGTCAACGTGGACAGAAAGCGCGCTTACGTGGACGCGTTTTCCTGCCATGAAGTGCATCCCTGGGAACGCATTTTCCCCGCGCGTGAACATTACCAACGGTCATTTTTTTGACCGTTGGCCCCCCAACGGTAAAAAAAAAAACTATAAATACCCTCCACCCCTTCATTTTTTTCACAAATTTATCCTTTCTCAATTATTCTCTCAATTTCCTCTCAATTTGTTCTCAATTTCCTTCCAAATTTCTCTCAAATCCATATTTAATCTCAATTTGCTCTCAATTTCTCTCAAATTTCTCTTAAATCCCTATTTTTAATTATTTTTTAAAAAATTAGTTTTTAAATTTTTTTTAAATCATAAAAATTTGTACGAATTTAGCAATGGTCGGAGAATTGATTCGTCTTGATAACAAGCACATTTCCGTCGAACAAATGAAAATGGTATGTGTTAAATTTATTTTTTAAATATTATTTAAGATTTTTTATTTATGCAATTTTAAATAATTATTAATTTTTTATTTGTTATAAAAGTCTGTAGATCAGATATTGGAATGCTATATCCGTAATATGCATGGTCCTCCATCACCGTTGGTAGAGAATTACCTGCGGGAAGCGGGTTTTTGGCACGTGGCGACGGTAGGCCGATGATGCAAGTTGGACCCAAAACTTATCAGTGCGTTGATTGAGAGGTGGAGACCCGAGACGCGCACATTCCATCTTCCACGTGGAGAGTGCACTATCACTTTGGAAGATGTCAATCTACAATTGGGATTGCCGATTGACGGGTACCCAATCACCGAGTCTGTTCAATCTGGCGATTGGGGAGTGGTGTGCTACAAGCTTTTGGGCACTATTCCGGAGAAAATTAACGGAGGTCGGATCGAGATGGGCTAGTTACGAGACACATTCCCGGATCCGAATGATGATTCAACCGAAGTAGAAAGAATTCGATATGCTCGAGCATACATTCTTCAGATAATTAGAGGTTATCTGATGCCGGACTTGTCACGGAACCTCGTACATCTAATATGGCTACTGAAACTCGTTGATTTTAGAGCAGCTGGTGAATTGAGTTGGGGGTCTGCCGTGTTGGTAACATTATATCGGGAGATGTACGGGGCAATGCGACCGAGTAAAGCGAAAATCGGAAGTTGCCTGTCACTACTGCAGTAATGGGCACGGTTTCACTTTCCATTTTTACGTCCTCGAGTGGACCACCCATATACATTCCCACTCATAACGAGGTAAATTTTATATTAGATTTTACAATTATTACGTAGATTTTTAAAAATAATAGTATGCTAAAAATTTATTTAATTAGGTGGAACCATCCGGCAAGTTATGCTCGATTACCTACCTCTCTTGAAGATATACGACTTCTATTAGATTAACAGTCAGAAGCACAAGTAAGTATTAAATAAAATTGATATTTCCATCATGAGCTAGTCGATTGGTATTTAGCATTTAGTATTTAGTATTATATATATAACTAATATTTCCATCATGTTCATATAGTTTCAATGGACACCATACTAGGATCCGGCAATTCGGGCAGTAATTCCAGATGAGTACTTCCAAAATCCAAATGCTTTGCAGGTGAAAGTCACGTTGATCAACTATGCGACCGTGGAGATGCACGAGTCAGACAGAGTGTTACGACAATTTGGATGTAGACAACCGATTCCCGTGGCACCTGAGCTGTTTGATGATCACCACAAAATCGACCTACGGTAATTGCATACGGATTGGCCGAGATTCTGGTCGTACTACATCCAAATGTGGGAAGATCGGTATAATTATATACCTACTCGAGAACCGATCATCATTCTAGAGTTAGCGTGCATGCCGGAATACATGTCATGGTTTAGGATCCATGGCAAGCCGTATTTACTATCGGCAGAGGAGACGCAGCGACAATTACGTGTCCAAAGGGAACGACGTGGGCCTTTAAATCCAAGACGAAGGGACGACGATGCAGGCCCATCAACGAGGCCCAGACAATCACCCAGCCCATCATCAGCGGCCATTTAATCACCAGGCCCAACGAGAGCACCGACACAGTCACCCGACCCAGCAGTTCAACCGATGATACCCACGACACAGCCTTTTCAAATGATGCCAGGTGCATATCCTAGCCCTTTTATGTATCCTAACCCTTATATGTTTCCGTTTCCGAGTCCTATGGTAGGTTGGAGTCAATGGCCCGGTTCATCTCCATTTCCCGTTACGCCGAGTGGACCGCCGATGTATATGCCAGCATCGCACGAGGGATCGCAAGAGGGGCCGTCGGGGAGCTCTACTTTTTACCAATCCCCATCACCGTATAGGTTTCAAACAGCTTCGCCGTTGGTGATGCAAACACCTCCACAGTCACGATTCTATCAAGGTGGCTCATCGTCCCAACACCGACAACCAGATACCCTATCGGAAAAACCAGAATCCCCGTCGGATCAACCATAACCCCTACCGGAAGTTGGACAAAGGAGGAATCCGGTACAGAATCACGACGTACGCCATGTGGCAATCGAATCCGTGACCACGGAGTTTGAGAAGCTATTTTAATATATTTGTACAAACATTTTGAATATTTTGATATTATTTGATGTAATAAAATAGAAATTCTTCTATATTATTTCATGTACTAAAATAGAAATTTACTTTTACACTTTTAATATAATAGAAATTCTTTTAAATAAGGCAATATGTTGAATATTTCTATATTATTTCATTTAATAAAATAAAACGTTGTTTTGAATTAAGTACTTGTAATTTACTTTAATATTTTTAATAAAATAGATTTTCTTTTAAATAAGTCAATATTCTAAATATTTGTACCAATTTTCGATTTAAAAAATATAAATAATATTTGTACCAATTTGAACTATTGCGATTTGGGCATGATCGGCTTGTATGGCCTGGGTTCCTACACCATCCGCACAACTTATGTTGATTGGCTGTTTCTCGGATATCCATATTGTTATGTATTCTAGTCGAGCAAGGTCGACCCTTTGTTTTGCGACGCAATTCTCTATCCGGTAACAGCTTAAAGGGAGCAAGCGATACAAACATCCCGAATTATGGGTTTGAGCAAAAAACCAAGGCCTGTTTAGAAAACGGGCCGGGCCTCGGGCACCAATTTTTTGGCTCGAGCCCGGCACGGCCCGGCCCGGCCCGAATATATAATAAATAAATATTTTTTAGTCTTTAATTTTAAAATATTTTTAAAATACTTTTTTTATTCTTTTTATTTTTAAAATAATTTTTTGGTGTATTAAAAAATGGGTTCGGCCGGGCCGGGCTCGGGCTTATAAATTTTTTCCCCCGCCGGGCCTGGACAAAATTTCAGTCCCATCTTTCACGCTGGGCCAGCCCCAGGCATAGTAAGGGGGCCAAAATTTTTTTTTGGGGCCCAGCCCGAACCAGGCCCTACCTGGCCCATGAACACCTCTAAACCTAAACTCTAATCCCTTATTTATTTAATTTTTAACCCGAAACCCTAAAACCTTAAACCATAAACCCTAAAAGTAGTGAATCTGGCAAACTGCTCCCCCAGGGACGCGTTTTCCTGTCACGTACCGTGACATCACGCTGACGTGGACGCATTTTTTGGGAAATGGGCCCATTCCGGTAAATAATTATTTACCCGGCCCATTTCGATAATTATTTAAAAAAAGGGCTTTTAATGGTAATTTGCACAATGAATTTAAAACAAAGAGTATAAAAAATATATATAAGGCAAAATAAAATGTAAACAAATTTAAAAATAATGAATTTGAAAATGAATAATAAGGGAAAAAGAAATTTGAAATCAACAATATACAAATCAATAAATAAATTATATATATATATATATAAAAAGTAGGTAATATATGTATAAGTTTGGAATAAATAATATATAAAAATGAAATAGGTAATATATAAAGTAATAATATATAAATGAGTTTAAAAATAAATATTGTGTAATAAGAAATTTAGAACAAGTTATACACAAAACATCTTAAAATAAATGATATATAAAATCGATAGTATAAAAAATTTTGCAATTGATAATATATAAAAAAATTAAAGCAAATAATCAAACAATTTAAAATGGATGATTTATAACACAAGTTTTAAAAATAAAAAACATGTGTGACATAATATTAAAACAAATAAAATATATAATTAATGGAAGAAAATAAAAGAATGATAAGAATGGTTAAATGAATGAACTATATGTAAATAAAAAAGTTGATGGATAAATAAACGAATAAAAGTAAAAGAATAATTAATGATTAAACAATTAAATAGATAAATAAAAAAGGTTAAAAAAAGCGCTTAAGTCAGCCTAACTCTCACAATATGAAGATCCAACGAAATTCCTCCACCAAAATCCAACTCAAATGAAAGCAACTTAAAAAGAAACGAAGATGAACGAAGAACAAAATAAGAACAAGCCACAAAAAATAAGAACGCAAGAGAGGAAGAAATTTGAATGAATGCTCTTAAGAATTATTATTGCTCCAAACTCCAGTCTTTTACAATGAAGAGAGACGCCTCTATTTATAGTTGAGCCTCCCCAAATCCAACGGTACAGATCAATTACATCAACGGCTAAGATTAAAGGGTATCTACAAATTAAATCTCTAAGATTACAAAATCATATCTTCTAAGATTGCATATCATATCTAAGATTGCATATCCTTGAAGATTATGTTTCCATATGCGTGAAACTTGTAGATGGACCTTCAACCTTTTCAAGTAATGGGGCATTCTGATCGGGCCAAATGATGTAATTTTGGACTGGACTTGAACTTTGTTTTATTATTTTGGGTTTTTTTTGTGAGCCCGGTCTAAATTGGCCTATTTTTATTTATATATAAGAAAAATAAAATTATATTTAGAAATATAAGCAACTCATTACTTATATTATCAACAATATAATACAAAAAACAAGTAAACATCACTAACATGGAAAAATTAAATTTATTGCATAATCCATAATTTATTTATTTTTAAAAACAACAACACACCATAATCTATTATTACCGATCACCCAATAAAATGTGATTAAAATAATGATTATTTTAGATAATATAGAAAAAAATTCAACTACACATCATCTCTAGTTCAATAATTATTTTCTATTTTAGGTGCCAAAAAAATCCTCAAATAACATATAGGAGCCACAAGTCACAGCTGATTGACAACATAAATTTCAGGCTTTGAGAATGAGATTGAATTTGGATTTTAAAATACCATGCTAATATTATATTTAAGATTATTTGAATTTTTAAGAAATTTGTTAATTTCAAAATCAACTATTTTACCTATATGTATTCATTTCGTTTTTACAATTTATATAATAAATGAAATTTAAATTTATATTCTCAAAAAATATATTTGAAGTCTGAATTTAAGTGAGAGTTTAAAGGTACAAAAGTGCATTGCCCCCTTAAAATTTCAAAACTCAAAAAAGAGAACTCACACATAGTAAAATTTAGGCCAAAATAAATATGAAGACAACTCACATGGTGGGAATCAAATTTTAGTAATTAGAACGATAGAAGGTGAAAAGAGAGAGCCAGCTAGTGCCCTAACCTCCAAAAAAAATGAAAAATTATTGCTTTAGTCTCCCAAGATTTATAAAATTTTAAATTAATATATGGTAAAATTATAATTTCTTCCTAGAAAATGTAAAAATTTCAATTTAATCATTGTGAGAACTATCAAGATACAAACCAATACAAAATTACATTTTAACTCTAATAAAAATATATAACTTAATTTTAAATTGATATTTTTAGTTGTAGGATGGTTTGAGGGGCTTTTAAAAGTGGTTGTTGGATTGGATATAGAGAATGGGTAGCAGTGAGAATTCTAGAGACCAAACAAAAATTAAAATAGACCCCAAATCCAACAAAAATCAAAGAGGAATCCACAAACCCCAAAAAAATTAAAAAATAAAATCTTATAATATAAAAAACAAATGGATGGTAGAAAAAAATCAAGCATCAAGCCATCAGCCCTCAACCATCAACAATAAATGCAAAAACAACAAAAACGTTGGGAACCCCTAAAAATATTTTCAAAACCCATTCAAAGCATAATCTAGATCCTTCCAGAACCTTTCCCCTTCTCCCTAACTATTTCTCATCCCTAACCTAAAGAACATATTTGCAGATTCAAGACTTGTGTGTTATCTATCCACTAATCTATCAACTGTTTCTCGGGTACACTCCATGTTACAAGTTACAACAATATTTGCATTTTACAACAAAAAGAAGCAAGAATCAAGATAAAAAAAAAATTCAGCCACTTACTTGAAAATTATGAATTTCAGAAAGTGCAAGTGAGATTTTGTTTTAAAGATTTTTGTGTTTGTGTTGTGATTTTCTTTGGTTCGGAGTTTGGACAGTGAAATATGGGAATTTCATATTTTTCTATTGTTTTTGATTGCTTTTTTCTGTTGTATTTGGACTTCTTTTACTTTTTTTGATTGAAAATTATCTAATTTTGCAGGTGAAGAATATATTCCATTTTGTCTCATTGTATTTCTGTTGATTTTTTTTAGAGGAGTTGGATTTTTTTTTTAATTTTACTGTAACGGAAAAATAATAGGAATAGCGGCCCGTTATTGCTGCAATTGGTTGTGACCCGTTAAATTGTGGCCATGATCCACCGCTATTAGTGTGACTCCGTTTCACATTTCTATTTTCAGCAATAGCGGTTTCGGACGGTGCCGCTACCGCTATTCTGTTACCCGACCGCTATTTACGTCCCTGATTACTACTACTCTTGGATCCAATTAGTCTAACTTTGTATTTAATATAAAATTTAATCCTTCTACTATATTATAATATGATATAATTTAATATGAGTTTAAATTGATAACGGTGTTAGTTGATTTAGTGAAATGAGTTGTTGAAAAAATAATTTGATACTTTATGCTCAACCAAATCCAAAAGTAACTAGGTGTTTAGGGTGTGAGACGATTTTTTTTTTTATTTACTACCCTAACCCTTCAAGTCTTAAGTGACCTTGAAAGCATATTAAAATTTGATTATGTTCTCGTGATTATTGTAATACTTTTTATACACTGCAGATTGTTAGGAAATATTATTACAAATGAGCACAAAGATCTATTGATTTTAATTATTCCAAATGGTTTGAATTTATGTTGCTATCATGTTTTGCTCAACATATAAAATTTCGGTTGTATTCATGAAAGCAAGTTTGCTTGTTCCATTGCTTTATGAGACTATGACGATATTTTCAATTATTGATGTAAGTATTTCTTTAGGTTACATATGCATTTGCATTAGTGTTTCATGCTTTAGGACAAGTATGGTTCAGTGTGGGGGAATTTTTAAGTGCATAATTTTCAATTTATTTGTAATACTTTTCCTCTTAAATAATGCTATTTAAGTTATTGATTATATTATTTAGATTGATATTTTATTTATTATTGATTTAGGTTAATAATTAAGGAAAAGAAGTTTAAAGTTTCTTTTTGGCAATATGTTTTTTACAACTATGAATGATTAAATACTATTTTAAGTGTTGTTTTTAAGGTTTCTCCAATAGCACGATACCGTATGCTAAATTGGCAAGGAAAAAGTTTTATTAGGGTTTTGCTCTTGCCGACTAGAAACTTATATAAATTCAAGAAAATAAGGAGACTATAAACCTATTATAGAAAAGGTTGTGCTATTGATTGTTCTACAGCAAAGTCGGTGTAAAGAAAGTAGTTTGGCGTACTAAGGAGTTTCGTCAATGGAGAAAAATATGGCAGAGTTATGCCTCGATGATGAGGAAGAAGAAGTCTTGCAATTTGGGGTGGAGCCTATTCCGCAAACATCAGGCTATGATCTCTGTTTGGTAAGATATTGTCTTACAACAAGCGTGGTCCACTTCCTTGCCATGACAAAAACTATTGCTAATTTGTGGCATCCTTTGGGAGGAATTCATATATCAGATTTAGGAGAAAAACGCTATTTGTTTCACTTCTTCCACAAAGTTTATGTGGAGTGGCACACCATGGAATTTAAATAACCACCTTCTTGTGTTGCATCGATTAAGGGACGGAGAAGACCCAAATATAGTTCCTTTGATGTTCACGAATTTTTAGGTACAAGTGCATGATCACCCACCAGGTTTTTTTCTCAGATAATGTGGCAAAACACATTGGGGATTTTGTGGGTAAATTCTTGGAATATGATACAAGACAATCAAATCAGAGTTACAAAAAATTTATGTGTATTAGGGTTCAGTTGGAAGTATGAAAACAGCTAAAAAGGAGGAAAAAAGTTATGGCATCACAACCAAGTTTTGTTTATGCGAAGTTTAGATACGAAAAATTATCTTTATTTGACTTATTGTGTAGTTGTTTAGGGAATAGAGATAGATTCTGTCGTAAAAGAATTAATATCGGGATGAAGGAAGTAGAGTGTGGTTGGGAATTGTCTATGAAGGCACTGTTGGAACGCCGACACCCCTACAGCGAAGCGGAAAAATAAAACATCCGGTGATCATAACCATGGATCCATTTGTGAGGAACGAATCGGGGTGAAATAAAGGTTTCAAAATTACCGAATCTTTATTCTGAGTAGACAACGACGACTCGGCAACGAGTAATCTGATCTACTATCGAACCAAGCTGCAATCTATCGTGACTCCAATCTCTACGTAATCCACCCAGTTGACAATGAACAGAAGGAATCCCAAAACTGTTTTGGAAAAGACTTTGCTTTGACGGCTGCTAGACCCCCAAGCAAAGAAAAAACAGGATTTTATATCTATTTTTTAGGGTTTCTAGAAATTAAATAAATATAACAATATTTTTAAACCGAAAATTATAATTACATTAATTATAATAATGATTTCGGTAAACTATATATTTATTTGAATTTATATACGAACCAAATTCATGTTCTCGTTATGCGTACAACAACCTTGTACATATAAATTATTCCATATTCGATTACCCGATTAAATTAATTTTATAATTAATTTAATTCAAGTGACAACCAAACACAATACTAACTATGTTTTATTTCGTTCATTTTAACTATAGGGTGTGACCCTGTAGGTTCTTGTAACGTTAGCAGTAATACTAGAACGATTCTAATGTTACAAACAATGAGTGGCACCTAGCAATGCATCATTGCTACCTAAGTCACAAGAAATCATGATTCGACATAACCTTTTTATGATTAACCTTTCATTCAATAATCCTTAAGTCATTTATCTCTAGATTGGACACAAGTCATGGAATAGTCACACTTGCATAGTCCATTCCATGTTCCTTGATATCTTAAGTAGACTATGATATACAAATAAGTATGACATCTCATATCAGCTTATTTGAGCATGGCCATGCATTTCTAGTCTCACTCAATCAAGTGGCCTAAGATATTACTCCCATTATGTAGGAGGGACTTATCCTATATCGATCAACCATATCCCTCTACACAAATCGTGGTATATCCAACATCAGCCTTTATAGAACAACCCGATTCTGATTATACGTTTGATGTATCAAAATATACAACTCATGATGTTAGGATTATGATGATCTCAAGTCTGAGGATCATATACATATTAATCACTATGAGTAATGTTGTGACAATTACATAATAATCTAAGAAACATACTCATAACGAATTGATCCAATATCTTGTTCTCTAACACACATATTCATGCATCGATTTTGACATTCCATATCAATGACAACTCTTTATCATCAATCAACTACATGTTAGTCTTAATGCATTATTATTGTCCTAGCCAACAATAATACTTGAATAAGGACCTTTTAAGAATAATCATATTATTCTTAGGACATTATTATAAAACAGTTTATTTATATACACGTAAAAGAAACTAAAAAAATAATGGTAACGCCTTATATTAATAAACATGATAAATCAAGTATGTTATTACAACCATCTCATGATTGATCTTTGGGCATACTCTAACAATCTCCCACTAACTAAGACCAATCACTTATATATATATAATACCAAGCGACTTAGTGTGACGATCATGCTTCTGCTGTGTTAGAGGCTTGGTCAGGGGATCAGCAATGTTATCATCTGTAGGTACTCTGCATATCTCTACATCCCCTCGATCGATAATCTCTCGAATAACATGGTAGGACCTAAGTATATGTTTGGATCGCTGGTGAGATCTAGGTTCTTTAGCTTGTGCAATGTCTCCATTGTTATCACATCGGAGTTCTATAGCATCTGATATGCTAGGCACAACCCCTAGTTCAGTAATGAACTTCTTGATCCAAACCACTTCCTTTGCTGCCTCAGTGGCTGCAATATACTCGACATCTGTTGTAGAATCGGCTATTGTACTTTGCTTCGAACTCTTCTAGCTCACAGCACCACCATTAAGGCAAAACACAAAACCAGATTGTGATCGAGAATTATCCTTGTCGGTTTGGAAACTGGCATCAGTGTAACCTTTTACACTTAACTCTTCCTCACCTCCATATATTAGGAACGTATCCTTAGTTCTTCTAAAGTAGGATATTCTTGACTGTGGTCCAGTGACCTTCACCGGGATCTACTTGGTACCTACTCGTCATACTTAAGGCATATGAGACATCTGGACAGGTACATAACATGGCATACATGATAGATCCAATAGCGGAAGCATATGGAATTTTACTCATGCGTTCTCTCTCTTGTGGAGTTGAAGGACACATTTCCTTCGAGAGTAAAATATCATGTCTCATAGGTAGGAATCCTCTCTTATATTCTTCCGTACTGAACCATTTCAATACTTTATCTATGTATGTACTTTGGCTTAGACCTAGTAGTCGTCTTGATCTATCTCTATAGATCTTCACTCCTAAGATATAAGTGGCTTCGCCCAAGTCCTTCATAGAAAAACAACTTCCTAACCAAGACTTAATAGACTGCAAGGTAGGTATGTCATTTCCTATGATAAGTATGTCATCCACATACAGTACCAAGAATGTTATAGTGCTCCCACTAACTTTCTTGTAAACACATGGCTCATCTTCATTTTTGATAAAACCAAACTCTTTGATTGCATCATTAAAATGAAGATTCCAACTTTGAGAGGCTTGCTTTAATCCATAAATGGATCTTTGTAGCTTACATACCTTTCTAGCATCCTTTAGATTGACAAAACCTTCAGGTTGTGTCATGTACACATCCTCTTCAAGTTTCCCATTAAGGAAAGCTGTTTTGACGTCCATCTACCAGATTTCATAGTCATGAAATGCAGCTATAGCGAGCAAGATCCTGATGGATTTAAACATAGCTACAGGAGAAAAGGTTTCATCATAGTCAACACCATAAACTTAGGGAAAACCTTTAGCGACTAATCGCCCCTTGTATGTTTGTACATTCCCATCCATGTCAGTTTTCTTTTTGAAAAACCACTTGCACCCTATGGGTTTAATCCCTTCGGGTGGGTCAACCAAAGTCCATACTTGGTTTTCATACATGGAATCCATCTCAGATCTCATGGCCTTAAGCCATTTCTCAGAGTCTAGGCTCGTCACTGCTTCTTGATAAGTCCTAGGCTCATCTTGATTTATAAGAAGAACGTCACCATGCGTTGTAATGAGAAATCCATCTCTTAGGTGCTTGGCATTCTCTTAAAGATCTACGCGGTGGTTGTGTTTCTACAGCAGTTACTTGTTCATCAATTTCTTACGGAATTTACTGTTGTTCTATCTCTGGTTCAGTGGTATTTTGGGATTCTCGAATTTCTTCAAGTTCAATCTTTTTCCCACTTCCTTTTCTAGAAGCAAATTCTCTCTCTAGGAAGATACCAGTTCGAGCAACAAGTATTTTATTCTCAGTGGGATTAAAGAAATAATATCCTTTGGTTTCTTTCGGATACCCCACAAAAATACACTTTTCAGATTAGGGTTCAAGCTTAGTAGACATCTGATGTTTAACATAAGCTTCGCAACCCTAAATTTTCATAAAAGACATACTGAGACGTTTCCCAGTCCACCTCTCATATGGCGTCTTTTGAACCGATTTAAATGGAACACGATTTAGTGTGAAAGCAGCTGTCTCAAGTGCATGTCCCCAAAAGGAAGTCGACAGATCAGTATGACTCATCATGGATCGAACCATGTCTAACAAATTTTGATTTCTTCTCTCACAAACTCCATTCCATTGAGGAGTACCAGGAGGAGTAAGTTGTGAGACAATCCCACATTCCTTCAAAAGATCATCAAACTCTAAGCTCAAATACTCTCCACCTCGATCAGATCGAAGTGTCTTGATAGTTTTGCCTAGGTGATTTTGTACTTCAATTTTGAATTCCTTGAACTTTTCAAGAGACTCGGACTTAAGGTGCATGAGATAGACATACCCATATCTACTGAAATCATCAGTGAAAGTAATGAAGTAGTGAAATCCACCTCTAGCCTGTGTATTTATTGGCCCACATACATCAGAATGTATTAGGCCTAACAAATCACTAGCTCGTTCACTTTTACCAGTAAAAGGAGATTTAGTCATTTTTCCCAATATGCAAGATTCACATACTTCAAATTGTTCAAAAACAAATGAATCCAAGAGACCATCTTTATGGTGCTTGGATATGCGTTCCTCACTTATGTGGCCCAAACGACAATGCCATAGATAAGTTCGATTTGAGTCATTTATTTTTGATCTTTTAGTATTTATGTTGTAAATGTGATTCATTTGATCTAAAATATAGAGGCCATTAATCAATTGTGCCGAACCATAGAAAACATTATTGAGATAAAGGAACAACAATTATTCTTAATAATTTTCTCAAAACCAATTTTGTCTAAATAAGAAATTGAAATAATGTTTTTAGTCAAACTGGGCACATAATAACAATCCTCTAAACATAAACCAAGTCCACTAGGCAAAGATAAATTATATGTTCCCACAGCTAATGCAACAACTTTTGCTCCATTTCCAACTCGCAGGTCCACATCTCCTCTAGCCAAAGTCCTACTCCTTTGTAGTCCATGTACAGAAGTACAAATGTGAGAACCACAACCAGTATCTAATACCCATGAAGTAGTAGTTGATAAATTAATATCAATAACATAAATACCTGAAGCAGACGTTCCGCTTATTTTGGCCTTCTTGACTTCCTCAAGATAGATAGGGTAGTTGCGCTTCCAATGTCCAGTCACACCATAATGAAAGCAGTTTCCTTCCTTAGCCACCCCATCTTTAGGTTTCAATGCAGCCTTTACTTTTCCAAGCTTGGGCCTACCTTTGCCCTTGGGCTTTGCCTGAACTTTGGTCTTTCCCTTGCCCTTGTTATTACAGACCATCAATATGGGCTTGGGTCTAACCTTTTTCATGTTTCCTTCAGCAATTCGTAACATACTGAGCAACTGTGGCAAAGTTTTATCAATTTTCATATTGAAATTAAGGACAAACTGACTATAGCTATCCGGCAACGATTGCAGAATAACATCAGTGGCCAACTCTTGGTTCAATGGAAACCTAAGCTTAGACAAGCTTTCAATATAGCCAATCATCTTAAGGACATGAGGTCCTACTGGGCTTCCTTCAGCCAGCTTACACTGATAGGGCCATAAAGATATCGAACCTCTCTTGCCATGCTTGCCCCTGATAAATTTCTTTCAGGTGCTCAATCATTTCATAAACAACCATGTCCTCATGTTGCTTTTGAAGCTCAGGATTCATAATGGTAAGCATAAGACATCCAATGTCTACCATTTCATCGAGATGCTTCTTGTAAGCATCTCTATTAGCCCTCGAGGCATTAGCGGGTGGTTCATTAGGAAGCAGTTGTTCAATGACATATAATTTCTGTAACAGCCCGATTTTGATCCTAATCGGAACGGTGGTTTCGGGACCACGAATCCGAGTTAGAAAAATATTTTAAAATTATTTTCTGTGTTTACTATGTATGAATTTACTTGTGTGAAAATTTTGTGCTTTAATTTTGTCGTTTGAGTGTCCGATTAAATAAAAGGATTAAATCGCGTAAAATAAAAATTTAGTGGTTATTTCGAAAAGGGCTGAATAGTGGTTGTTCTTTAAATATGGGGGTTTTATGTTGCAATTTGACCATTGAAAAGATAGTGGATAGCATTGTGTTTATAATATATAGTTTTTATATTATTTATAAAGGTTATAATAATAATTTATATATTATAATGTTATTATAATAAAAACAAAACATAAGAAAGTGGCCATTTTCATTATATTTGTGCCGAATGAAAAGAGAAAGAAAATAAGAAAACCAAGCTAGGTATTCGGCCCTTGTTCAAGCAAATTAAGGTATGTTTCGGTTTCGGTTTTTGATGATTTTTCTGGTTTTGAGATCGTTGCTTCGAATACTACCCGACCCATGCTTCAATTTTTGATTTTGATGAATATTTTGTGTTATTCCATTGATGAATAATTGTGTTTTGTGATGCTTGATGATGAATTATTGAAGATATGTTTTGGGTTAGTATGTTTTGTATTGGAAATTTTGATGAATTTGAGTAATTAGGGCTAAATTGCAAAAATAATAAATTGAGGGACTAAAATGTAAAATAAATGAATTTTGTGAGCTTGCATGGGCATAATGAATATTCGGCCAAAGCTTGGTATGTGTAAATTTTGTATGTTTTGTGTTTTATGCAAATTGGACTAAATTGTAAAAAGTATAAAATGTCAGGGGTAAAATAGTAATTTTCTCATTTATGTGTTTTTGGATTAAATTGAATGAAATTGTGTTTAAATGAGCTTAATTTGAAATTGTATAGATCAAGAACAAAAGAAATCAGACTTGGATCTGGGGAAAAAATAGTAGTTGAATAGTCGTTTTATATACCCGTCGATATCCGAGGTAAGTCTATAAGCATCTATATATACTGTTTATTTTAATTAAATATGAATTTTATATGCTGAAAGGAAATATGTGAAATTATACATGTGTTAATCAAATGAAAATAAGCTTGGAAGTTATGTTTATGAATTCGTTTCGACAGAGTTACGACGTCCGAAAGGCCCGTACGAACCTTAGGAATAGCTAGGATACATATGTCATGACATAGGATTTTCGATATGTGTTCTCGTGTAAGACCACGTCTGGGACGATGGCATCGATATATGTGATTACGTGTAAAACCATGTCTAGGACATTGGCATCGTATTTGATTCGTGTAAGACCCTGTTTGGGACAGTGGCATCGATATGAGATAGCATGTAAGACCACGTCTAGGATAGCATGTAAGACCACGTCTGGGACGTTGGCATTGTTCGATATATGTGATTATTCGAGTATCCTATTAAATTCCGAATGGTTCAGCGGGCAATGATAAGTTGTGATTAAAGGTGTAAAACGAGCTAAAATGATCAGGTATGAGTTACTTGACTACCTATTTAAAAATACGGTAAGTTGGCCAGTTGGTATGTGATATAAATTATATAAGTTACTAATGTGAACATATGTACATTGGTGAAGTATATTCGGCCATGTGTTATGTATATGCATATGATGTTATATTTTGGTTCAAAATTATATGTATATGTGTAAATATATATTGAATATATAATGATATTATGTCTTTAAATTGAATGACACTTTGAATATATATACATGTACATTCGGTTAAGATAAGATTTATTTAAGAAAACACATGTTTTATATGAAACGTTAAGCTTGAGGTTAAATGTGATTATGCTAGTATAATTTAATTTGGTTAAAAATGAGTTGATAATGTAGTTTATATTCGGTCAAAATAGATATGTAATAATAAGGTTAAAATGAGAGTTGCACAAGTGAATGACATTATATATATATATATTGACCAAATGTTAAACTTATGTGTATTCGGTTAAATATGGATTTGATGTATAGTATATGTTTGATAAATGTATTTTTCGATTATGGAAATGGATATGAATATTGAAAACATTATTTGATTTTGTTGTAACTAATTAAATGTTGTTAAGTTATTTAATTGCTCATGACTTACTAAGCTGTAATAGCTTACTCTGTGTGTTTTTTTTCCTATACTTTTTAGAGTTCCAAAGACTTACCCGGGTTGGAAGTCGTTGGAGTCATCATCACACTATTCGGTTATCGTTTAGGTAAATTAAGGCTTTGAGTTTTTGGTTGTGTGGCATGTATAGGCTAGTTTTAATTTAGTTGTTGTATATATATTTAGCCATGCGAAAATGGCTTGATCTAATGCAAATGATCCGAGGTTTAAGTAATTTTGGTCGTAGTAAAGGTGTGGGGTATGCTTAGTATATGAATTTGGTAAGACGTAATGATATATATATGGTTTATAATTATTTTATTTTGGTAAGCATGATATGGATGATGGATGTGTTATGGTTGTGGTTGTGGTTTATTAATGATGCTAATGATAGTGATTTTCGGTATTGTATTAGCTTAATTTGTAAGTATGAATTATGGTTTAATTTGTGTGATGAAATGGTATTGAGATTTGGCTTGATTAAATAGGTAAAATACGATATATATTGAAGATGAAATAATGGTTATTTCGATTTATGTGATGTAAATATAGGTGATGGTCATAATCTAGTTTGTGATTCGGCATTGGTGATCAAATCATGTAGTTAAGTAGGAATAACCTCACAAGTACCCAACGAGAAAAAAAAAAAACACTCGTACAAAAAGTAGGAATAACCTGAGCCACAGATTTCAAGACCACCTCCTTACCTGGTCGAGATTACAAAGAGTTATAGGTCGGAGATCCTTCATGGAAATGGGCCAATATTTAAAGATGGCAAAAACATTCCACTCTCTAGCCAAGCCGTGCACTGCGCGAACACCTGAAAACCAACTACAGACCAACACTTCTGGAAAAAAGCCAAATTCAATCCATCCAGGCCCAACGCCTAATCCGGGAGCATTTCAAATAGTCACTTTTGTTTATCTCAGATTACATTTTAGTCACTTATGTTTAAAATGGTACGTTTTAGTCACTTACGTTATCGTTTTGTTACGAAGTGATCACTCTATCGTTAAGCTTCGTTACCTCCCTAACGGCGGTCCTACGTGGTAGTCCAAATGAGTTTTAATTGTCAACTTGGATGTCCTACGTAACAGTCCAAATTGATTTTTATTTAATTAAAAACATATTTTCATCCCAACAACTAGACATCCAAGTTGGCATTTAAAACCTATTTGGACTGCCACATAGGACTTCCGTTAAGGAGGTAACGGATTTTAACAGTAGTGTGACCGCTTCGTAACAAAACGATAACATAAGTGACTAAAATGTAACATTTTAAACATAAGTGACTAAAATGTAATTTGAGGTAAACAAAAGTGACTATTTTTGTAGTTTACCCTTGTTTTTAAGAAAAGCAGTTTTGGAGTCAAAGAACATTTTTAATCTTTATTAATAATCAAATGTATTTTATGTAATATTTATATTGGGTATACAATTATTTTTATTGAAATTTATTTCAAATATATAACATTATATATTCAAATTATTAATATATCAAAATATTAATGATGAGTTATAATACATTTTTTATATTCTTACTAAAATATCATAATATTAATAAATTTAAACATCATTTAAATGTATATTTTTACTTCATAACATTATGTGAACTCGATATTTTCTTTTCTAAAATAAATATTTTATTTTTAAAATTACTATTTAACAATAATACTAAATACTTAAATTTTAAATTAAAGTCAATGAATTTGTGCCGAAATCTTCTGTTCCTTTTTCTTTGTAATGATTTGCAAATAAATGAAATAATGCTGGTAAAAAATCAATTATTTGTGATAAAATTTTTAAAATTAGAAAAACATAACTAAAATATAAAAGTTAGTAAATGAGTATTTTAAATAATTCGAAGTGAAAATTTAAAACAATAAAAACTCGTGATATGTTGCTGAATTTATCTAAGTATTTAATTAATATTTAAATTTTTTCTTGTATCACCTGAATTTTTATTACATCACATTTTGATTTACAAGTTATTAATATGACACAATAAATGAATCCTGATATAAAATTAACTTTAAAAATATATTATTTTTTAGACAAACATGTTAAGTAAACTCCATATTAACCCATCTGAATTTTCTAAGAAAGAATCTACCCATAGAGCGGTCTACTTAAAACTCGAGATTTGGCTGCAGATTTGAAAAACACAACATCCAAACATATATTTATTTTTGAATACCTCTTTACTAAGGTTCAGCAGAATTACAGAGAATCACATCTAATCAAAGTCTTCATTCAACACTCCAAATACAACTTATACCAAAACTTGATTATTCCTAGTTGATCAAATTATGTTTTTTTCCCTTGAGAAGCTCTTAGGGTTCCTGAAAATTTCTATAGGTCGGCCTCAGTTTACTAGAGCTCGTTAAAACGTTTCTCCATACTAATTTGGTGCAGAAACTTGTTCCTGTAAGTTAACCCTCTAAGGAGATCTGAAAGCTTCACCAGCATAGCAGACATTTCCGAGTTCGTCTTCAATGCGAAGAAGCTGCAATCAGAGTGGGAGAATGTGAGATGATTCCTTCATATAACCAATTACAGAAATATGTTACTCCTATTCAGGATTGAGCACCAGATATGGATATGAATCCGACATACGTATGTTCCACTTTTTTTTCTCATGTATTTCGAAAGATCATTGGAAGGTAATATTCTCATCTCCATGTCGGACCCAGGTATTTTGTTTACCAGTGTGATGATTGTTCAACTATCATCAATTCGGTAAACTGGAAGTGTTTTTAAATTAACTGCGGTAGTTGTTTAGCATCTAAAGCATGGCCAAAGTCCAAGGTCTGAAACCCTTTTTTTTCCATGGTCATGTTCAATTATACCAAATAGAAAAGAAATCAACATTAACCCTAGAAATCATTCGGTTTCTGGATCCATGTCAGAAACAGCATGCCACAAGTATAAGAGCTATGTTAAATGGAGTTGGTTGTGTTGAATATGGGGTATATGCCCGACACGAATATGATTAATTTTTCCAAGTTTTTTTATGTACTTAGGGATCATTGGAAGGACATACTCAAATGTGTCAGACAGAGGGCATCTGGCACGGGTACTTCAAGAAAAAAAGAAGAGTCCAAAAAAGAGGAACACAGGAGAAGAAAAGCCCAAATTACCTGGTTGTACTTGGCCAACCTCTCACTTCTACAAGGAGCTCCAGTCTTGATCTATACAAAAGAATAACCACCCTCACCATCTAGCACTGGAAAAATTTGAAAAAAAAAAAAAGGCATTGCTGATAAATTGCTATTTTGGGTTAGTGATTTCGAATGATGTACCTGGCCACTAGCTAAACCAACAGAAAGGTCAGCGATGAAGTTATCCTCTGTTTCACCACTTCGGTGGCTGACCATCACTCCCCATCCTGCAGCTTTTGAGTCAAGTGCTGCTTGAATAGATTCGGTAACTGTTCCAATCTGGTTAACCTGTCATAGTAACAAAAAATGATGTATTAGAAATGGAAAAGAAGGCATTTTGCACATTTGAATAGCAATCTCAGTAATCAACCATGTTATCTTGTACCATGCATGCTCATTTGAACCCACTGATCCATCAAATGAACCCAAGACATAGCATAGTCACATTGGTGGTTACACAAAAACCTTGGCTGCTATGAAATAAATAGTGCAGCCAATTTTCTCACAATGGACAGTTAGATTCTATAAGATTATTTGTTCCATTGTACATTGGATTTTATAAGTGTTGAATCTTGCTTTCAATAGCATAATTTATAGATTCTATCAATGCAAATAACAATTACAAAGTATGCCACATTGATGCTCGTTATTGGGTTCTATTCTAAATGAAGATCAAAGTATTCATTCACTAGGTGAGAATGGTAGAATCAGACAAAGAAGACAAGTACTGTAAAAACTAGGTAAGAGAAAACCCAAACAAAGCCAGCTTAGATGTTTACCTTAAGAAGCAAGGCATTGCAAGCCTTCTTTTGAATAGCTTCCGATATCCTCTTTGGATTTGTGACTAACAA
This sequence comes from Gossypium raimondii, assembly GCF_025698545.1. Lineage (NCBI taxonomy): Eukaryota > Viridiplantae > Streptophyta > Magnoliopsida > Malvales > Malvaceae > Gossypium > Gossypium raimondii. Next base: position 34,948,517 of record NC_068566.1, read on the forward strand.
ATCATCTCCAACGAGTTGGATATCGACGGAAGACTGAAGCGAAGCCCATGAGCTCCAGTCATCTTGGTCAAATGGATCTTCAATTGACACAATAGGGAAATCTTTGACAAACTCTTGGTAGAGTTCACCCAAGCTCTGAGGTGAACGCACATGCGCTCCATCATTTGGTTGTTTCTTAAAGTTTAGGTCATATTTCCCATCTTTTGTGTAGAATTCCGAAGCTGCAACATCCATTCCTATTTTGATCTGCAATTTTTATATTTTCGGGTCATGTTTAGCTTATGGGAAAACAATAAAAACAGAAAAAAAGGGTATGTCTCTTACCATTCCAGTGTAACCGGCCTTCTCAATAGCATCCATTAGCAAAACCAATCCCTCTCTATTGTCCTGAACGTTGGGAGCAAATCCACCTTCATCTCCAACATTGCAAGCATCCTGTCCGTATTTTGCTTTGATAATACCCTTAAGTGTGTGATAAACTATACCCCAAAAAAGAAGAAAGCTTCATCAACTAATTTGACATATGCACAGATAGGTTTAAACAACAAACCAAAGAACATTCTAAGTTACAAATAATAGCCACTAATCAGAATTTCAAACTAATTACAAGAACATGGGTTGCTAGAGCTAAATCATAAACCTATACACGTAAAATCAAATTTCATGTCAAATGATAAAAGATTGTTCCAATGAAATACAACTACATCAATTAACATAGACAAGGGATTACTTAGCTAACCTTCACTCCCCATTCGAAGTGCCTCAGCAAACGAGGTTGCACCGACCGGTAGTATCATGAATTCTTGCATAGCCAAATTATTTCCTGCATGACTTCCTCCATTGATGACATTAAAAGCTGGAACTGGCATAACGAGTTCCTTTGTTCTTGACAACTCCTGGATATGCTTATACAATGGCATCCCTTTCGCCCCTGCGCCGGCTCTGCATACACTCAATGACACTCCCAATATTGCATTAGCTCCAAGCTTTGACTTGTTTGGAGTACCATCGATTTCCAGCATTACAGCATCTACATCCGCTTGATTTCTTGAAAAATAAAAGGTCAAACAAAGTATTTGGTTAACTTCAATACTTAAAAAAACCAGTTAAATGAAAACACTTTGGGTTTAAGTACTTCAGCTGTTGGCATATTTTGTTTCTAAGGAAAAGGTGTTTTAAGCTTTACCTGACATCAATGCCAATAAGCTTAGGACCCAAAATTTCATTGATGTTTTGGACAGCAAAGAGCACACCTTTGCCGCCATAGACACTCTTGTCACCATCTCTGAGCTCAAGCGCCTCATAGATCCCAGTAGATGCGCCACTAGGAACGGCTGATCGATAAAGATCATCGGTGATCAAATCAACCTCGACCGTGGGATTACCCCTGCTGTCAATGATCTGCCTAGCCTTGACCGATTTCACCTTGCACTCCTTGGACACCGTCACCGCCACAGAGGGGGCGGAAGCCAGGGAGCACTGGACAGAAATGGGGCTGAGTTTTCGAGAAGGGAGAGCCGCCGGAGCAGGAAATGCAGAAGGCTGGGAAAGAGAAGGCGAAGGAAGGAATGGATTTTGAAGGAAACAAGTTTGGGTAGTTAAGGCCATGTTAGATTAAGGAAAGGAGAGTGTTTGGAAGGAGAGAAAGTGAGGGAAATAAATAGGGAAAGAAAGAACGTGGAGAAGTCCGCCAAGCGGCGATGAAAAACAAGGAAAGAGGAATGAAGCTGTAGTGGAGGTGGGTTGGAGAGTTGTGAGAAAAGCATTGTTATTTTAATTTGATTATTAATTTATTGACATTAAATTAAAGAAAAATGTGTTTTGGTTTGGGTATTAGATTTTGGGATATGGGGTTTGGTGGAGGCAGGCAGCCATGGAAGAGGGAAACTAGTTAGGTACTTAGGTTAGGTGTCTGTCAGACGTGTGTGCACTGCAAGATGCAGGTTCGAAGTGTTCAACGCTTAGGTTCATGTAGCACGGTAACACGAAATTTTACTTTTTTTTAGTTAAAAAATTATCTAAATAAATTTGAAAATTTTACCAAAAAAATAATTTTTTTTTTAATTTCAAAGTAATACTTTAAGTTCTTTTAAAATTAATCTTCAATACCAAAAAATTTATATAAAAATTAAATTATAATTAAATTTTTAAAATCAAAATTAAATTGACATAATTTATAAATATTTAGTGTTAAAATTATTACTATATGAATCTGAAAATTTGTTGTCATAAGCCAGTGATAACAAAAAAACAATTAAATGGTTGAATAACTAAAAAAAATTATTAATAGTTAAATGACCATTTTATAATTTTTTTATAGTTGGATGATAAATTTTTTTTACTAATTAAAACATTCTATTAATTGAGGTGACTATTTAAATAAATACAAAATATATATATCACCACTAGAGGTGATCATGGGTTGGCTTATTCGGCTCGGCCCGACAGCCCGCTCGAAAAATGAGAGGGTTTGGATAAAAATATAAACTCGAAATATGAGTTTGGGCAAAAAACGAGGCCGGTTTAGAAAACAAGCCAAGCCTTAGGTAAGACTTTTTTGGCCCAAGTCCGACCCGACCCGAATTATATATTAAATATATATTTTTATTTTTAATCAAATATACTTTTTATTAAATATTTTTTTTTTGGACTTTTAATCCAAATTATATATTAAATATATATATTTTTTATTTTTAATCAAATATGGGCCAAATTGGGCCAGGCTCAGGCTTAGTAATTTTCTTTCAAGCCAGGCTTGGACAAATTTTTAGGCCCATATTTCGGGCCAAGACGGGCCCAGGCCTAAAAAGCAAGCCTAAAATTTTATCCAAACTCGGTCCAACCCATGATCACCTCTAATCACCACAAAGTTTTATAAGTTTTTTTCTTCAAAAGGCATTTAAACTTTTATATATTTTTATAATCAAATTTAAATAAAAAACCAAGTCTATTTCTACAACAAAAAATAAAAATCTCAATGTTTAATCTATTGGTCTTCCCATCCACGCCACCATGAATTCAAGTCGTGGTGTGCATATTACTTTTAATACGGAATAACCGAAGTAGTAAAGTAAATAATGATGGATGAAAGTTTGTAAACATCCACGTTGTACGGTTGAAGTAAATCGGAAGTACATAATTGAAGTGAAACAAGGAAGAATTGCTTGCAGATTAAAGGTTCATGTAAAAATTGAGTTCAATCTTAGTTTCAAAACTTTCCTAACATAACAGCTTTTGATTTTCATTTCAGAAAAGTACATGCAAGAAACAGGAAAGCATAAGCCACCAATGAAGTCAACAATTCCAGTGTCCATGTTGGGTGAATTAGAACTGTCGGAATCATTGGAACGAAGATAGAACCACATATCCACCCCGTCGCAAGAGCACCGAGTCTGTGACGCAATGATCAGGTGAAATCAGATCGGATTTAACACATGATAAAAAGAAATTTATGAAATCCATTGCTTACCCGATAACGAAAGCCCGACCCAAGCTCTTTGTTTTTTCATTAAGGAAATATATGCAGGCCGCTAAAGATACAGCTACCTGCGTATGACAGTAACCAAACAAGAACATTAAGAAAACAACATTTTTTCAGTATAATGAGCGAAAGAACAAAAGCTTCAACTACATGGAAATATGCAAATTTACAGAATTTGGAACTTAACCTATTTAATCCACTTTATTTCTTTTATTTACCACCATTACTACAATTCTTTCATTTTTCCTTTTTAGTCACCTTCAACTAGTCAACAAAGCCATGATAGAGAGGATTATTCAAGCTTCCAAGGAAAGAGAGAGAATGGATTCATATCGAAGCTTTAACTAGTTTCCGTCAAGGTAAGTATCCGGGGTTAACTTGAAACCAGTGTTACTCAATCTCAAGAGTGTCTGATATGAATATACGTCCAACACAAGTATGCTCATTTTTTCTTGGTTTTCCCATATATTTAGAGAATCATACCCCCCACATTCATGTTCATGTCTTAATACATCATGGATACACAGGTATTGGACAAGACTTCAAGGAAAACAAAGAAATTTTCTGCATTCCTTTAGACAGATTTAAAGCCTTTAAAACAAGTATATAACACCATCATCACAGTAAACCAGCTTATCCTGCCATATCTCAATGTGGGAGTGACAACTTACACTTTCCCTTCACAACATTAAGAAGAGTAAATTTATCCTTTTATCACGATAATAATTGATTTTTTGCGAGGTTTCGATTGGTAATCATTAAGGTGAAGGTAATGAAAAAAAATTTGAACGAACCTGAAAGGCAGGTCCACCCTCGGAAGAATTCATTATACTCCAGCCACCCATGAAGGCAAAAAGGAACAATCTTCGGAAGATAACTTCCATGGGAGGAAGTTCGACAAAATTGAGCAAGTTTTTTATCCAAGGTGGAGACTCCTCTACTTTCTTCTTTAGCCTACTTTTCAAGTTAATCTTTGTTTTCTTTCTATGCTGGAAGCTGGCCATAAGTAGTTTCTCGAATGCTGCTTCAATTGATTCTTCGCTTCTCTCATGTCCGGCATATTGTTCTAAGAGAAAATTGCGTGCGGACCAAATTTCTTCCTCTGAAGCATAAGGACTAATGCCGAGCCGCTTATACGGATCCCAGACTCTTATTCGAGGAAAAGTTGGAGCATTACCTAAAGAAGGAAAAAACACATCAAAATGCAGTCCAAAATGATACAATGTCACCACATCATGTCCCTTTTCGTGTCAAATTAATGGTGGGTCACATCCGGAAACATTTACGACATCCAGAATAAAGCCTCCTAGGGGGAGCTGGAATAAAAATGAGATAAGTAATGACCACAGTAGCAAAGCGAATGGCTACGCAATGCTTGTGGCACAAAGTTAGCAAAGGTAAGGAATCAATCTGCAGCTCCATAATTTGGTTAAAGGGTTTTTCCCATCATAAGCAAAAGAAATTCTGAATGGCCACACAACAAAAGTCATCAACCCATGCTTTGACAAGATATAACTTATTTCATTCCAAGCAGTTGTTCTTCCTTGTTTTAGGTCATCTGTAGCCAATTTGAACCGGTAATAGCTGATGAACTAGCCAGCCTATGTCTACAGATAAAAAGATAATCTCAGGACTCAGACTATGTTACTCCCACACGGATATATGCCCGACACAAATATGTTCTTTTTTTAGATTTTCCATGTATTTGGAGGGCTTCAGAGGATCTTATCCTCATACTTATCCGAAAATTTGTACGGGTTTTGAAACACCAAGTACTTCAAGATAAATGAAGAGTCAAAAGCAACAAAGCTCTCAAACATTTATTAGAACAATTAGATATCCAGTACCGTCCATTTATACCAGTTTCAATATAATATTCAACAATCTTGCTACTAGACCGTCTAATTGCAAACGGGTATTCAAAGCTTAGATATATTCACAGTAAATTGTTATCATTTAAAAAAAAAATACAAATTTTTGAGCTAAAGTGAAACCAAAAAATATTGGCAGAAAATAAGTACTAAGAAATAAAAATTACAAAGCACCACCAACCAAGAAAAACAAAAGAGTAATAATTAGGACATATAAAGCATTAATTAAGCAGAAAAAGAAAAACTACCTCCGTAAGGCATATCCACTGCACATCTTGGGACTCCATGCCTTCTAAGAGAAGGAAAACAATTTATCCCATCCTTCGTATTCTGATTTAGACGACTGTAAACAAAAATTTCGCAAAAAATTAAAAGAAATTGAAAACCTAATTATAAATAAAAATCCTTAGCTTCGAAAAAAACCAAATAAAGGCTTACAGGTTGTGGCCGATGAAAGGAGTGGAGAGAGTGGGATTAGAGAGCGAGGACGACGACATTAAAATTGGTTTATTTGATGAAACTTTAAAAGACTGGGAAGCTCTCCAGCAAAAGAAAGGGATAGCTGCTGGAGCCCTCTCGAGAGGAAATACGTTTTTTGCTGGACTTTGTGTTTTATTAGGGGGACAAGCGCAAGGGCACGGATGAAAAAAAAAAAGAACACGACCCAACAAATAAAAACCGAACCGTATTGTTTGTTCGGTTTAGGTTTCGGTCCAGTCTTAACAAAAACCAATATTGTCTAAATCGAACTGTACCGAACCGGACCAGCCGTGATATCAAAGCGGGAAAAAGTTTTAAATCAGTTGATTCAAGAATTTATTGAACCACTCGTTCGGTTGAATCAACAAATCGATGGCTTAATCAATTCGACCACCCGTCTAATTGAAAATACATTAACTAAAACAATTTTTTGGTGGTGAAACAACTGCTATAAGGACCCATTGATCACTAGTGTAATAATATGAAAAAAATTTTATTTATTACATATGTATTATGATAGTTAGATATAAAATAAAAAATTATTAGTATAAATTTAGTCTTGAAACTAAAAAGATGATTAAAAGCTCTTGCAAAAAATTAAATTTCTTCAGAAAATATTTCTCTTTTATCAAAATAAGTCAAGTGAGTAGTTAAAACTTACTTATTAAAATTAATTTATTGTTAACTTATATATTAAAACATGATAAATAAATAAAACATGGAAAAATCGAAAATATTTTGTCCCAAGACAAAACATTAGGGGAGGAAGTAGAATGGATTCAACAAAATATTATGCTTCCAGGCATGATTGAGAAGGTAAAGAGGGTGTGTGCCAACTTAGAAGAAGTATTAAAACAAGAGCAAGTGTTATGGTTCCAATAATTAAAAGAGAAAGAAACATGAAATATTTTCATACACTTGTCCATAAAAGAAGATGGAGGAATAGAATCCTCACGATGAAGGATGAATGTGGTCAAATGGTAGATGAAAATATTAATAAACCATTTTAAGGATATCTATAAGAGGGAGGATAGAATAAATGAAGTGGAGAATAGGAATTATCGAAAATTTCACCAACTTATTTTGCACAACTTGATAAGCCTTTTCTAAAGGAAGAAATTAAACTAGCATTGCATCAATTGGATCCTCTCAAAGTTTCGAACTCGGATGGAAAATCTACTCTAGTTTTTAAGCAAACTTGGAACATAATGGGAAATAACATTACTAGAATGGCCTTAAACTTTTATGTAGAAGGGTATTGTGAAAAGAAAAGAAAACTTACATCATGGAAATAGAGTCTTTAACTAGAAAATGACTTCAGGCCTATCAATTTGTGTAATTTAGTTTATGAGATTATTGTAAAAATTTTAGTGAATAGGCTAAAGCCAATAATTGGGAAGTAATATCTCATTTTCAAAATGTTTTTATTTGGAAAAACAAAATAAGTATGTCTTGAGTATGACTCTTATTTCATCAAACTCGATTAATCTAGATTATTTTATTATTATTTGACCTATGAATTTAGCCTATAAATAAGCTATTTTACAACCTTATAAAATACACTCATTAGAGATTAGAACTCATAACATTTTTAGAGAATTTTGTGTTTACGTTTTGAGGGTTCTTTGTTTTCAGGTTTTTAGGATTTAATTTTTATCTCCATCTTTTGTACTCTTTGTTCTTTTGCCATTATAGTAAAATTATCTTTACATGTGGTTTTTTTATCCTCTTTGGAAGGGTTTTTTCACATTAAATTTATGTGTTTAATTTCTCAATTTTTTCTGCTATTTTTTTACTTGTTCGTTGCTTAATCGGGTCGATCCCTAACAAGTGGTATCAGAGCTAATTCAATCTTCGTAGATCAGCCTGTTCAGAGATGGCAACAACAATATTTGACATTGAGAAGTTCAATGGTGTCACAAATTTCAATCTATGGCAAGTTCGGATGATGGCAATTTTAGTTTAGACCAACTTGAAAAAAGTCATTACCGGAAAAAGGCCCAAGAATTTAAATCAGCCAGAATGGGAAGAGCTTGATGAAAAGGCCTTATCTGCAATCCATTTGTGCCTCTCGAAGAGGGTATTGCAGGAGGTACTGATGAAGAAGATCTCATCCACATTGTGGAAAAGGTTAGAAACTCTTTATGCGACTAAGTCTCTAGCTAACCGTTTAGGGTTGAAACAACGTCTATTTACATTTCGCATGAACGAATATGAGTTTCTTAGTGATCACATCAGTCAATTAATTACTCTTTTAAATAATTTAAAGAGCGTTGAGGTTCATATTGACAATGATGATCAAACTATGTTATTATTGTGTTCTTTACCCCTTCATACAAGTCTTTTAGGGAGACCCTGATTTATGGTGGAGACAAACTCTCGTTTGAGGATGTGAATGGTCATTTCTGGAGTAAAGACAAACTCGACAGTGAATTTGGTTCGAATAATCAGGCATATACCAAGCTTCCATTTTGGTAGCATTAAAGAAGTGAGACAAAAGGTGTCACTATTGTAAAAAGTTAGGTCACGTCAAAGTAGATTGTTATAAACTGCGAAATAAAAGAGTTGTTGAGAGTAATAAGGAAGATGTAGCTAGTGCAATTTTGGCTGATGAAGCGGTGATGATTTCTTGTTAGTGTCAACGAGCGATAACTCCAAGCTTATGTCTGAGTGGATCCTAGATTCGGGATGTTCTTTCCACATGTGTCACAATAAAGAATGATTCTCCACATACAGTTCAGTTGAATGTGGAGTTGTGCGCATGAGAAATGATTCATCCAGTAAGGTAATTGGTATTTGTACTGTTAAAATTAGGATGCACGATGGGACGATTAGGACACTCTCAGATGTCAGGTTTGTACCTGATTTATGAAATAATCTTATCTTCTTAAGTATTTTAGACTCGAAAGGTTGTAGAATCAACATCGAGTCAAGCGACATTAAGGTGTTTTGCGGGGCTCTCATTTTATTAAAAGGTAAAAAGACCGGTAGTCTTTATATTTTGGAAGGTTCTATAGTGACAGGTAAAATCGGACGTCCCTCGTCTGTTACGGAGTCGAAGTTAACTCGTTTGGAGTGGAGGCAGCTTGGTCATAGGAAGGAAAAATGTATGACCGTTTTGTTGAAGAGAGGTTCTCTTTTGGATGCAGGTTTTGAAAAGTTAGAGCACTGTGTTCGTGAAAATCAGACCTGAGTTAGTTTTGATTTGGCAGTGTACAAGTCGAAGGCTAAAAGTCTTCCAATTTCTAAGCATAAATTTGACTCAGTTAATTCCCTACATAGTTCAAGATAGGCTCATGGCGGACTTTGGCAAAGATGGTGTTGTGAATATATGAGTCAAGTTGGAGATTTGTTGAGTATGACTCCTATTTCAATCAAATTTGAGAAATAATCTTATGACTCTTATTTCAATCAAATTTGAGAAATAATCTTCCAGTTAAACTCTGTTTATTTGTTTCAATCAAACTCTGATTAGTCTAGATTATTTTATTATTATTTGACCTGTGAATTTAGCCTATAAACAGATCTTTTATAACCTTAGAAAATACACCCATTAGAGATTAGAACTCATAACAGTTTTAGAGAATTTTGTGTTTACGTTTTGAGGGTTCTTTGTTTTCGGGTTTTCGGGATTTAGTTTTTATTTTCATCTTCTGTACTCTTCGTTCTTTTACCATTATAGTAAAATTATCTTTGCCTGTGATTTTTTTCATCCTCTTTGGAGGAGTTTTTCCAAATTAAATTTATGTATTTAATTTCTCAGTTTCTCCTGCTATTTTTTTTACTTGTTCGTTACTTAATCGGGTGCCTTTGTTAGTGCTGAAATATGACAATCGATCATGAAAATGAAAAGAGGAAAAAAGAATCTATGAATTTAAAAAATTGACTGTCGAAACCATTTTTTTTTGAAAAATAAAAATTTTAGGTTGTCGACTTTTAAAAAATGAAAATTGGGAGTCGCCACCAATCTTTTATTAAGGTGCGATTGGATGACCTAAAAAATGGCTTTGGTCTACGAGTTTTAAAAAAATGGGTTCGGGAGTCAATTACGTACGAGAAAGGATTAGCACCCTCGTAACGCCCAAAATTGGTACCAAATTGATTAATTAATGTCTTGAAGTCGAGAGTTTGAAAATATATAATCCTTAGCAAAAAAAACTTAAAAACGTTACGTATTAAGACCTTTATCATTTCAGAGAAGGAAAATGTCACACCCAATGCGTTAGAGCACGACATTCTAATTTCCCAAAAAATGAATTAGGCCAGAATACGTGCAATAAAAATTTAAAAGAATATCCATTTATTCAAGATTTAAGAAATCGCGGCCCAATACGTTAGGACACAATTCCTTCAAAATCCCAAACTTGGAATATTTCCTTTATTATTTTTTAGCAAAAATCTTCATTTTGAGAAATCAATGCGTCACATCCAATGCGTTAGGACACAACGTGTTGAATTCCCAATAATGAGTTCTTATTTTTTTGATTAAAGAGAAATGCTTGATTGTTAGATTTAACGAAGAAAATCGGAACCCAATACGTTAAGGCTCAATTTCCTTGAAAATCCTAAATATAAGCATTCACTCAATTTTGAAAAGTTTGAAATCGAGTAAAAAAATGACGTGATATTAGGTTGAATGCATGTATAAATGTCACAATAATAAATACAACAATAATTATAACAATGAGGTAATAACATGAAGTTTAAACAAACTAAATTAAGACAAAAGCAAAAATAACGAATGACATGTAAAATATCAAATAAATGAGCAAAATAAGTAAAATAAATGAAATTATGAAGAATTAGAGGCATACAAATGAATTTTCATGTAAAACTTTGATTTATAAAATCTATAATGTATTTATGAAAACATAAAATATATTAATAATGTTAACATTATCAAAATTCAAAAAAAACATGTATACATAAAAACATTAGTTTAAAAAATATAAATGCATAAAAATAAATATATATTTTGAAAAATAATTACAAAAATAAAAAATAGAAATTACATTATTAAAATTAATTAGGAAAATAATAAAAAAACTAAATTGAACAGCAATTGAAAATTTTTGGGGCAAATCCGCAAATAAATGAAACCCAAAGGACTAATTTGAACACGCGAATTACATAGAGGGGCTGGAAGGGAAAATTTTCCCCTCTCCTCTAAAATGGCGTCGTTCATATTAGGGCTGACATGAAATTGTAACTAAATTAAAGGGCAATTTAAAAATAATCAAAAACACAATTGCAAAAAACATTAAAAGGCGGAGGGGCTGAAATCGCAATTTACCCCTCCGCTAAAAAACAGGCGGATCCTAGGCCGGGTCGGGTCGGAGTCGGGTCGGCCTCCCAAAATGACGTTGTTTTGGCATCTGGGGAGGCTTGGTGAAACGACGTCGTTTCACTAGGTTATTTAAGCTAAATATCTATCCGAAAATTTCAGTTTCCATCCTTTTTTTTTTTAAAAAACCTCCGAAAACTTCAAAAAAGGTCTCCCCGTTTTGGTCTTCCGGTCATCGGTGGTCACAAACCATCGCTGTTGCCGCCGATCTCCGACAAGGCCTTGGCGCCTTGTCTGCATGGTGGAAAAGGGAAAAATTCCCCATTCAGCCTTTCAGACCCCCTATGCCCAAATCTGGGCTCAAATCCATCGAAATAAAAGCAGAGACGCCTCAAAAACCCAAGAAACCTTTCGGTTTCTGACCGCCTTTCCTCGGAGACGGCTACCTCGGATGCTCACAGCGGTTTAGGCTCCAAACGCAGGTTGTTTCTTTCCTTTCCTTATATGTTTTAGTAAAATAAAAATATAAACGCAGAACACAACAAATCAAAGTAAATAAAAAAATAATATAGACCTTTGAATTGATTCTCCGCTTTCAATATGTTGAACTCTCTATTTGTGTAAGAATAATTATTTTTTTATTTGATTTCCTTCTCCCGCTTACAATATTACCATGGCTATTTTATAGCCGTATGAAATAAATTTAAAGAGGAAGCAAATCTGTTTCTTGATTTGATTTACAAATCTTTTGGTTCGCTTTCCATTTTCGTTTTGTCGTTGATGAGTTGGTGAAGATCCACGGAGATTCGGAGCTTAGCTTGCGGCGCTGTTGAAACCCTAGGGTTTCTGTCTGTAATTTAGGCCACTGTAGTTTGGGCCCTCGTTTGTTTTATTAATTGGGCCATATGGGCCTGTCTGTAATGCGGGTCTTTTAGACCCAGGCAAAATCCGGCATGTACAGCTGCCCCTCTTTGCTCGTTATCGTGTAACAAGAACGAAGCAAAGACTTTAAAATGCCTAATTTTGCCCGGTCATGCTGGCCCTTGGTACTCTTATTCTTCAAGTAGCCTCATTCCTTCATACTGTATCTTAAGAAGTATAGGAAACTAGTGCTTTAATCTACTCCACTGCAACTTTCAGGGAGATAAGACTAAATACGATCTACTCTCTGCAACTTCAGAGAGATAAGATCCAAGGTTTTAATCCACTCCACTACAACTTCAGGAAGATAGGATTATCGGCTTTAATCTGCTCCACTACAACTTCAGGGAGATAAGACTAAATACGATCTGCTCTCTGCAACTTCAGAGAGATAAGATCCAAGGTTTTAATCCACTCCACTTACAACTTCAGGAAGATAGGATTATCGGCTTTAATCTGCTCCACTGCAACTTCAGGGAGATATGATTTGCCATCTTCAGCTTGCCTCACTGCAACTTCAGGAGGATAAGACTAGATGCGATCTGCTCTCTGCAACTTCAGAGAGATAAGATCTAAGGTTTTAATCCTCTCACTGCAACTTCAGCGAGATAGGATTACAGGCTTTAATCTACTCCACTGCAACTTCAGGGAGATAAGATTTGCCATCTTCAGTCTGCCTCACTACAACTTCAGGAGGATAAGACTTGCCTACTTAGTCTGCTCCACTGCAACTTCAGGGAGATAAGACTCGATCTGTTATCTTCACTGATCTGCTCTCTGGGGAACATAACCTGTATAGTGAACCTAATTATGCCTAATGATTATGATGGCATAAAATGCATCAAATGCTCCTAACTAGACATGTGCGAATGACATTTGAATGAATGCAGAATGTCATTTTTTAAGAATTATCATTTCTTGAAGTTTATTAAGGTTTTGTCGCTGACGCCTTTTGCTTGGCTGATATCTTCGAAAAAACACTCAATCAAATTGCCCCCCATTGTGCACTTCAAAGCTCAACCCTCTAGGACATAGAATTTGTACTTATTTCTTCCGCCGTGACTTAAGAGTAGGAAAATTTGACTCTTCTCAGTATTCTCCTATCGTAATTCAAGGATACATATTATGAAATTTGTTTACACCACCTCAGGGTGTCTTATCAAATGCTTATGCCTAAATGAGGAGCTTTATTTTCGTAGGGGACTTCTTCCTACCCCATCAAGACTTCTTGCTGTCTCATTCACTATTTGGACAACCAAATTAGAAAAAGTAGTCTTAATTTAGACTTTTTCCTTCTTAGGCTCTTTATCTTTTGAACTCGGGGTGTTTTAAACAATAGTCCTATTTCAGGTTACCAAATTATTTAGAAATTCCCAGAGTAATATACGAACTTCTTTTGTGAAAGTTTATTAATCCATCAATCATTATTCTAATGCGACATGCTTGCGCAAAGATAAAAAATACTGAGTAAGAGATGAATTAATTCAAGAGTTTATTGATAGTAAGTGTCCTGAAAAGAAAAAGTATTCAAGAACAGCAAAGAATGAAGTATTTACAAGAACCAACAAATTTGGTACAAATAATATGAAGACTAGGTGCTTTGGATATCGCCGCTTGAACTTCTCCGTGCAAGCCAAGAACCCTTCTGAATTTAATATATGTTTAGGGGATCTACAGTACTTTGTCGATGCCCCAAGCCTCGTATATCCTTTTCTTGTTGACTTAAGTGAAGCGAGATCACCATATGCCCCAATCTGACAATGTTTGAGCCGCCCTTTTTGGGTTTTCAACTCAAACCCCCTTTGGTCTCAAGGCGCCCTTTTCAGGTTTTCACCTTGGCCTTTCCTTTTTTTTTTTGGAGATCAGAGCGCCCTTTGCGGGTTTTCACTTTGATTCCTCTCTTCCTTCAAGTGAAATATTTCTTGACCGAATCTGAATTTATAGGATTCGGAAGATTTTTTCCATCCATTTCACTCAAAATCAAATTGCCTCCAGAAAAAACCCTTTTCACAACGTAAGGTCCTTCCCAGTTTGACATCCATTTCCCTTTGAAATCCTTTTGTAAAGGGAGGATCTTTTTCAAAACCAAATCCCCTTCATGAAATTCTCTGGGACGAACCTTCTTATTATAAGCTCGCATCATTCGCTTATGATACATTTGACCATGACGAATAGCTTTTAATCTTTTCTCTTCAATGGTTCAACTGATCATACCGAGACTGGATCCATTCGGTCTCATCTAATTTTAACTCAGCCAATACCCAGAGAGAAGGAATTTCAACCTCAATAGGTAAAACTGCTTCCATTTCATAAACCAAAGAAAAAGGTGTTGCCCCAGTAGAAGTCCTGACAGATGTTTGGTAAGCCAAAAGAGCGAATGGTAACTTCTCATGCCAATCCTTGTAAGTTTCAGCCATTTTCGCCACAATCTTCCTTAATGTTTTTGTTGGCCGCCTCTACTGCACCATTCATTTTTGGACGATATGGTGACGAATTATGGTGTCTGATATTGAATTGATTACAGACTTTTGCTATTGTGCTATTGTTCAAATTCAATGCATTATCAGATATAATCCTTTTAGGCATTCCATATCGACATATGATCTCCTTCTTCAAAAACTTACTGACTGCTGACTTCGTGACATTAGCATATGATGCTGCTTCCACCCATTTAGTGAAGTAGTCAATAACCACAAAAATGAAACGATGTCCATTAGAAGCCTTCGGTGATATTGGTCCAATGACATCCATACCCCACATAGAGAAAGGCCACGGAGAAAGGTCACGGAGAAGTCATCACATGAAGAGGAGAAGGAGGCGCGTGCATTTTATCCCCATAAATTTGGCATTTATGGCATTTTTTGGCATAATTGATGCAATCTCTTTCCATAGTGGACCAGTAATATCAGAATCTCATAATCTGTCTAGCCATGGTAAATCAATTAGCGTGCATTTCACAAACACCCTCATGGACTTCTTCTAAAATTTCCTTAGCCTCTACAGCGTCCACGCACCTCAACAATACTCGATCCTTTCCCCTTTTGTATAGGATCTCCCTATCTAAGACATAGTCAATAGCTAGTCTCCTCAATGTTCTCTTATCATTCTCTGTTGCCTGATTAGGATATTCGCGATTCTTCACATATAGCAATATATCTTGGTACCAGGGACGATTATCATTCTCCACTTCTTCAATGCTGTAACAGTGGGCTGGGATCTCATAAATACTAATTTGAATGAGCTTCATGTCCTTTAACTGATTCACTTTAATCAGGGAAGCTAAAGTAGTAAGAGCATCAGCCATCTGATTTTCTTTCCGTGGGAGATAACAAAAGGTAATGTTGTCAAACTCTTCAATTAATTCCAGAACCAATCTCCGATAACGGATCAACTTAGGATCTCTCGTTTCCCATTCCCCTTTTAATTGATAAATTACCAATGCTGAGTCTCCATATACTTCTAGTATCTTAATCTTCCACTCTATAGATGCTCGAATCCCCATGATGCAAGCTTCATACTCGACCATATTATTAGTGCAATCGAAGTCCAACTTACTGGTGAAAGGATGATAATCTCCATTCGGAGACACCAGGACTGCCCCAATCTCATTGCCTAGTGCATTCGATGCTCCGTCAAAGTTTAATCTCCAAGAATGATTTTCTTGAGGATCCTCTTCAGCATTTGCCACATACATCAAATCTTCATTCGAGAAATCAAAGTCCAGAGGCTCTTAATCTTCTAGAGCTCTGCTAGCCAATAAATCTGCTATCGCACTCCCCTTGATGGCCTTCTGACTTACATATACGATATCAAACTCAGAGAGCAAGATTTTCCATCTAGCCATTATTCCATTCAATGCTGTTGACTCCATCATATACTTCAAAGGGTCTAATTTTGAAATTAGCCAAGTCGTATGATAGAGTAAGTATTACCTCAACCTATTGGTCGTCCAAATTAGGGCGCAACACAATTTTTCGATAGGCGAATATCTCATCTCACAATCAGTGAATTTCTTGCTGAGATAGTAAATCGCCTTTTCCTTCTTTCCAGTTGCATCATGTTGACCCAGCACGCATCCCATGGAGTTGTTGAACACTGATAAATACAAAATCAAGGGTCTATCTGGGCTGGGTGGTGACAGAACTGGAGTATTGGATAAGTATTGCTTTATCTTTTCAAAGGCTTTCTGGCATTCTTCGTTCCAGACATCAGGATTATGTTTTTTCAAAAGGCGAAATATGGGATCACATTTCTCGGTCAACTGTGAAATGAACCGAGCAATGTAATTCAGTCTTCCTAAGAAACCTCGAACTTCTTTCTGGGTACCTGGTGGCGATAAATCTCATATTACCTTGACTTTGTCTGGATCAATCTCAATTCCCTTTTCGCTGACTACGAAGCCTAACAACTTTCCTGACCTAGCTCCAAAAGTGCATTTTGTCGGATTAAGCTTGAGCTGGAACCTCCTTAATCTTAAGAAGAATTTTCTCAGGACTTGTACATGTTCATCCTCTGTTCTGGATTTGGCAATCATATCATCAACATATACTTCAATTTCTTTATGCATCATATCATGAAACAAGGCTACCATGGCTCTCTGATATGTTGCTCCCGCATTCTTTAATCCGAATGGCATCACCTTATAGCAAAATGTTCCCCACAAAGTAATGAACGTAGTCTTTCCCATATCTTCTGGATGTATCTTTATCTGATTATATCCTGAGAACCCATCCATAAAAGAAAACAGCGAAAATCCTGCCGTATTGTCCACCAGAGTATCAATATATGGCAATGGGAAATTGTCCTTTGGACTTGCTTTGTTCAAATCCCTGTAATCCACACACATTCGTACTTTTCCATATTTTTAGGGACTGGAACAATGTTGGCTACCCATTCAGAATATTTGACCTCCTGCAAAAATCCAGCATCAAACTGTTTCCTAACCTCTTCTTTTATTTTGAGCACAATATCAGGCCTCAGTCTTCTGAGCTTCTGTTGAATTGGTTTGCAATCCTCTTTTATAGGTAGGCGATGCACTAAAATGTCAGCATTCAATCCGGGCATATCCTGGTATGACCATACGAAGACATCTTTGAATTCTTGGAGTAATTCAATGAGGTCTCGTCTTGTCTTTATAGAAATCTCAGTTCCAATTTTCACCTCTTTTCCTTCTTCCAAGCTCACAATTTCTACTGATTCTTTGTGAGGTAGGATTTGCTTTTCCTCTTGTTCTACCATCCTCAACAAGTCCAAAGATAAACTACTATCTTCGTCACCTTCAAAGTCGTGCGATCCCTCTAAACACACGTTTCATTCAAAAGGGCACTCTGAGCTCGTAGCGGCGTCATTCACGTCGTTGATACACAATGACCTAATATGGTTACAAAAGAATGTATGAATTTATGTACAATTATTTATGCAATGAAAGAATATATTTACTTGTATGGAAAGAATGAAAGAATATTTACTCGAAACAATTGCAAAGATGTATTTTATTAAAATAATGATGTTTAAACATAAGCCTATTTCACAAAAGAGTTCTTGTTATTTCTAGGCTAAAATAACAAGTTTGTTCTGAATATTACTCTGAGACATTTCTAAAGACTTTGGGTATATCTTCCACAGTCCAATTATCTGGAACATTCCTGGGCTCATAAGGACGAATGTCCAGCCAGCTCCTCTCTTCATTCACATGCTCATGAATGGCATTGATGTGCATATTTCCCAACGTCTCCTCGATGCTTTCCTCAACAGATTTTTTTCTCTCATGATGAATAACTTCTTCAGATATGAAAGTTTTGGATATGTGGGGGATTATCATTGGCTCCCACTTATCTTCCTCCCCATTTAAACGCGCCCTTCTCCTTTCCTGCCTTTTTTCTATCTCCTTCCTTCTCTGTCCTCTATCTGGCTTGTATCCTAAGCCAAAGTGATTCTGCTTTTCTTTCAGCATTGGAACCTCAGTCCTTCCCTGAAGATATCTCCCTAGCCCTCTTCCGAGTAAAGCTCCATTTCTCACCAACAATTGTAAACCCATCTCTGTAGTTTTGGATAATTTTGGCACCAAAATTTTGCTCTCTTCAGAAACAAATGCCGCATTTACAAAATTCAAAGATCGAAATGAGCATTCTATTGAATCGTCATTGGTCTCCACGTATGGCGTCTCATTGGATACAGCTGCTATTATATCCTCTTTGGCTTTTCTTGTCACTAGCCGACCATCTGACACTAACTTCAACATCTGATGTAATAATGACGGTACTGCCCCCGCCGAATGTATCCATAGTCTTCCTAATAAACAATTATAGGAAGGTTTGATGTCCATTACAATAAAATCTACCTCATAAACTGTTGGGCCAATCAATAGGGGTATCTCAATTCTTCCCATGACCTTCCTTTCTGTACCGTCAAACGACTTCACTACATTTTGACATGTTTTCATGTACGAACTGTCTATGGGTAGCCTGTTAAGTGTGAATAATGGCAATACGTTCAAAGCTGATCCATTGTCAATCGGTACTCCTGACAAAATATGCCCTTTGCATCGCGCAGTGATATGCAAAGCTTTGATAGATCCCATGCCCCCAGGAGGTATTTCATCATCATTGAAAAATATGAAATTATCAGCACTGATATTATTGACCAACCGATCTAGTTTGTCGATAGAAATATCCTTGGACACATAAGTCTCATTTAGCATCTTCATTAGTGAATTTCGATGTACTTCTGAATTCAAGAGTAAGGTTAGTACAGATATACGAGCCGGTTTTTTATGCAACTGCTCGACGACATTATACTCACTATGCTTCAAAAATTTGAGGAATTCCACAGCTTATTCCTCCTTCACTGGCTCAACTATTTTCCCTTTTTGCTCCCCTATTATGGCCCCTTTCATAGGTTCTGGTTTGGCACTCACATACTGGTCCTTTGTAGTCTCTTTTCCAGGGATAGTTGTATTGCACTCGTAGCTCCATGGAAACTTCCTACTGTCCTGGTAAGAAAAGGTTGCAAGTTTCTTTATTATGATTCTTGGCATCACTGGCGTTCTCACTTCATCTTTCTTTGGTCGCGAGATGATGACAACAGGCTGCGCTACTCTTGGAACCTTCGAGGATTCGGATGTGCAAATACTCCCTTCCTCCCTAACTTCCTCATAAAATTTCATTTCTTTATTATCCATCAGGCCTTGAACCAGGGCTCTGAATTCAGTGCATTCCTGGATTTCATGTCCCTCATCGTGATGGAACTCACAGTAATTTTCCATCCTGTCGAAGCTTCTCTCTGAATTCGGAACAATCAATCCCCTTTTTACCATATTTCTCCAGACCCACCTCAAAGGAAATTTCACTTCTGCTATGTCTTCCTTGATTTTTCTACCCATGCTCCCACCTATCATGTTCACTCCGTTATGATTAGGTAACGGATTTTCTGTACTGGGCGAATCATCCAATTTAACCACACCCATGCTTATAAGTCTTTCCACCAGATTCTTGAACGTCGTACAATGTTCTATAGAATGCCCCTCAATTCCCGCGTGATAGTCGCACTGTGCATTTGCATCGTACCACTTGGGGTATGGAGGCTGCAGAGGTTTCAAGTGGAAAGGGGAAACCACATGTGCATTGAATAGATTCTGATATAGCTCCCTATACGTTATTGGAATTGGCGTAAATTGAATCTTCTCTGTATTTTGTATTGTATCAGATCTCTGCTTTGATGATCCTTACTGGTTAACAGCCACTTTTCTAGGCTGATTCACCGTAACTGTCTTCGAATATGAACTTATGTTGTTGACCTGGTTCTCTTTCTTCTTCGAGGTCGTCCTTCTGCTACTTTCTCCAGTATCTATTTTCTCGCTTCTGATAGCATTTTCTATCATCTCGCCATTCATAACTTTGTCGGAAAAACTTTTAGTAGCACTTCCTAACATATGTGTAATAAATGGTGCCTTCAATGTGTTGACGAAAAGCATCGTCATCTCTCTTTCTAGAAGAGACGGCTGAACTTGTACGACAACCTCCCTCCATCTCTGCGCGTATTGACTAAAGCTTTCGTCTGGTTTCTTTTCCATATTCTGCAGAGTGATCCTATCAGGTACCATGTCAGTCACATGGCTGTACTGCTTTATGAACGCCTGTGCCAAATCTCTCCATGAATTAATCTAGGTACGGTTCAATCGATTGTACCACTTGGATGATGCCCCTGTGAGGCTATCCTGGAAGTAATGAACCAAGAGTTGGTCATTATTGACATAACCGGTCATTCGTCTGCAGAACATGGTAATATGAGCTTCGGGGCTACTGGTTCTATTATATTTCTCAAATTCTGGCATTTTGAATTTGTAAGGGAGTACTAAATCCGGAACTAGACTCAATTCTTTAGCATCCATCCCATAGTAGCCTTCTGCACATTCTATCGCTCTAAATTTCTCTTCCAGCCATTTGTACTTTTCCTCTAGCTGTTTTGGCAATTCATCATTCATTTTCTCATTTCCAGCCGTCTCATCGAAATAAAGAATAGTAGGATTAACAAAGTTGCCTCCGGGGTTAGAGTCTAATCCTGCTTGGAGATTCATTAGCGTTGCAGCGTCACCCAGAGGATTAATGGTAACAGAGGACCTACGCGGGTATATCTCAACTTGTTGGGGGGTAAAGTCCGGAGGATAGACAGGTCCCTCATTGTCTCTTTCTTCAATATTGAGCACAGAGCCTTTTCCTTTATCAGTTCCTTTGTTGAACCATTGAGTTAACTGAGCCATCATACTCCTTTGAGATTCTATCATTTTGTCTAGCATCTTTTGCTGCTCATTCATTTGCTTTTGAAGCTGCTCCTGCATTTCCTTTTAGGATTGTTCTAATCTTTCCATCCTTTGATCCATATCCTTAGTTTTCGATCGAGTACCGTAGTGGTGTTTGGTAGGTAGGTTGGTTTCCAGATTAACTGAGGAGTGATTTAAATTAATTAGAATCACTTGATGTATTTCTTAATGCATATGAAACAATGCAATGCATGAAATGAATGTAGAAAGGCGTTAATTTTGATTCAATTCCATATAAGAAAACTTTACTAGAAATTAAATTCCTTTACATAAAGTGAATTACAAATAAGACTTTGCCCTAGTACCCAGAACTCTAATATTTCTAAGTAGCAAAGCTAATTCTTGCCCCAAATCCGATTCTAATTCATACTCCACACTCAGCGTGTCAGCCTGTACTGCTAAAGTCTATATATGATCAGCTACTTCTCAAATCTGGACCACAGGTTCCTCGATAAGATGATATCTGCTTCTAACTTGACTCTGAAAGTGGTGAAGTTGTTCATTATTACGACTCTCGTTTGCTTTCAAGTGCTTGATCTGGATCTCACAATTTTGCAGCTTTGTTTCTAGCTCTTCGATTCTTTTCTTCATTTCTTTAATCTTGCTCAAGCTAGCTTTCAACTCTTTTGCCAAATTTCGATTTCGATGTTGACGAAAACATCCTTCCAACACAACTACCCTATCCTTTAGCTCACCTTTTTCTTTTTGGCTTTCTGACAAACTCTTTTCTAAAACTTCGTTTCGTCTCTGCATCTCCTGAAATTTCTGTTCCCATCTATCGGCTTTGTCATTTTCTTCTCGGATTTCTGCTCGCCACTGTTCTGAAGTCTTTCCCAGCCCAACAGTTCTCATTGACAAACGCATTTTTTTATAATCCGTCTTCAAACTACCCAGCTCCTCCTCAGTCTTGTTTTTCTCTTTCTTTAACTTCTCATTTTCAAGCTTCTGAACGTCTATATCCAATATTAAGTTCGTCTTTTCCGCCTCCATTTACTCTATCCTTTTCTCTAAATCCGCATTTCTTCTCTCAAAATCTTGCCTTATGATTTCCAACTCAGAAGGAATGACTCGCAAATGCTCTTCTATTGATTGGCTGTCTTCCTGATTTAGCTTAGGTGTATTATCATTAATCCTTCTAGCCTACCATTCATGATACTCAAGAGTTGTCATTGGACCCACAGCTAGCCACTTCATTCGGCGAGTCTGTTTCCACGCACTAGACATCTCCTGAATCTTCTTTCTATAACCATCATCCTTGTACGAAAATTCACAATCAGCTATCCCTTGGGTCGCAGGTATAAATTGCCTTGACCTATATTGCCTTAGTACCAATAATGGGGCATATCTAGCAGCTCCCCAAATACCCAGCAAAGGAACCTAATCAAAACTACCACACTTATACAGGATCTCATCTGGAAGTAACCAAGGAGCTCTCCACTCAACGTCCTCCTCTTGAAGATTTTGAAGAATTGACATCCACTTCTCCTTCGAAATGTCGTCTCTCCTCGGCGTGGCGACTATCTCCTTTAGTGGTGAATAATTTTCAGAGAAAACCCGATACGAAACTTTATCCACCTTCCAAAAGTGACTGTGAAACCATGCGAGTAGAAGCTGTGCACATCCAATAAATCTACCTTCGCCCATCTTCCGGCATGCACTCAATGACCTGAAAGTTTCTGCCAAAATTGATGGAATTGGTGTAACCTTCTTATCGAGCCGGTCGAATAAATCAGTGACTGCTTCATCCACATACCCCAAGGCTTTAGGGAAGACAACCAAGCCGTATATACTTAAAGTAAAAACATCTAACCTTTTCCTTACATCTGGGTGTGTGAGAATTGCATCTTTCAAGCTTCTCCAAGGAACGCACTTACTATCCCCCTTTTGTTTAATTCGTGCGACAACCCACTGCTCACTCATTCTTGTTACACTCATCAGCTTATTTGAAAAGGTTGGCACATTTACCGCTCTCGAATAGACCTTGTCCACTTGAAACTTTGAACATCGGAGTAAAGCCATATATTCCTCTATCGTAGGCACCAAATCGACCTTCCCAAACGTAAAGCAGCTGTAAGTAGGATTCCAGAACTGAGCGAGGGCTTGAAACAAATGCTTGTCTACCTTTACATCAAGCAAATAAGGCAAATCCCCATAATTATTATAAAATAACTGTCTAACCTCATCACTCCACTGACCCCAGATTTCCTTCAATTCTTGCAAATTGTTTTGAGTTACACTGATATGCGTAAAGTCCCATAACTCCGATACATGCACGTCAACAAAACTATCACCCTTTTCTTGTTGCGTTGTTTCAGACCAAGTTCGGACAGTCGCATTGTCCTCCACTTTATCAAGAGACCCTATTTTCATGATAAACCTTCTATCTAGCAACTGAATATGGATTGACGCCTTTTATGATGAAATGAAATGCCATGTCATGCAAATAAAACACCAAAAGCCAGTATCACATAGAAACATAAGATATAATCAAGAAATAGTAAAAATCCCTAATTGGATATCTACTAGGGTTTAGTATAGTTCTACCTAGGGTGGATTCCTAAGGTTCATTATATGAAGTTCGGCTTCTAGGGTAAAGGTACCCGAACTAGCAGATTCCTCAATCTTCACCCATTATAGGCTCATATGGATCGAGTTCGGTTCAGGGGAATACATTTCCCTATGACTGCACGGAGATGAAAATCTCACGAAGACATAGGTACGGATGTATCCCGAAAGCGGTCCACTACCCTGCACGGAGGTAAAAACCTCACGAAGGACTAGTTTCTCACTCCCACTTAAAGGGTAAAATTATCCAGTATATGTAATGTACAATGCAAAATAATTTAAAGTACTTAAATCAATTAAGCATGAATGCAAGAGGGTTTTTAAAACGAATTTTATTTTTTTCGACTATAAGCCAAAAAAGTAATCAATTTTGTGGCTCGACTCTCTTAAAAAAAAGTCCCCAGTGGAGTCGCCAAGCTGTCGAAACCATTTTTTTTTGAAAAATAAAAATTTTAGGTTGTCGACTTTTAAAAAATGAAAATTGGGAGTCGCCACCAATCTTTTATTAAGGTGTTATTGGATCACCTAAAAAACGGCTTTGGTCCATGAGTTTTAAAAAAATGGGTTCGGGAGTCAATTACGTACGAGAAAGGATTAGCACCCTCGTAACGCCCAAAATTGGTACCCAATTGATTAATTAATGTCTTGAAGTCGAGAGTTTGAAAATATATAATCCTTAGCAAAAAAAACTTAAAAACGTTACGTATTAAGACCTTTATCATTTTAGAGAAGGAAAATGTCACACCCAATGCGTTAGGGCACGACATTCTAATTTCCCCAAAAATGAATTAGGCCAGGATACGTGCAATAAAAAATTAAAAGAATATCCATTTATTCAAGATTTAAGAAATCGCGGCCCAATACGTTAGGACACAATTCCTTCAAAATCCCAAACTTGAAATATTTCCTTTATTATTTTTTAGCAAAAATCTTCATTTTGAGAAATCAATGCGTCACATCCAATGCGTTAGGACACAACGTGTTGAATTCCCAATAATGAGTTCTTATTTTTTTGATTAAAGAGAAATGCTTGATTGTTAGATTTAACAAAGAAAATCAGAACTCAATACGTTAGGGCTCAATTTCCTTGAAAATCCTAAATACAAGCATTCGCTCAATTTTGAAAAGTTTGAAATCGAGTAAAAAAATGATGTGATATTAGGTTGAATGCATGTATAAATGTCACAATAATAAATACAACAATAATTATAACAATGAGGTAATAACATGAAGTTTAAACAAACTAAATTAAGACAAAAAAAATAACAAATGACATGTAAAATATCAAATAAATGAGCAAAATAAGTAAAATAAATGAAATTATGAAGAATTAGAGGCATACAAATGAATTTTCATGTAAAACTTTGATTTATAAAATTTATAATGTATTTATGAAAACATAAAATATATTAACAATGTTAACATTATCAAAATTCAAAAAAATATGTATACATAAAAAACATTAGTTTAAAAAATATAAATGCGCATAAAAAATAAATATATATATTTTGAAAAATAATTACAAAAATAAAAAAATAGAAATTACATTATTAAAATTAATTAGGAAAATAATAAAAAAACTAAATTGAACAGTAATTGAAAAATTTTGGGGCAAATCCGCAAATAAATGAAACCCAAATGACTAATTTGAACACGCGAATTACATAGAGGGGCTGGAAGGGAAAATTTTCCCCTCTCCTTTAAAACGGCGTCGTTCATATTAGGGCTGACATGAAATTGTAACTAAATTAAAGGGAAAATTTAAAAATAATCAAAAACTCAATTGCAAAAAACATTAAAAGGCGGAGGGGCTGAAATCGAAATTAACCCCTCCGCTAAAAAACACGAGGATCCTAGGCCGGGTCGGGTCGGAGTCGGGTCGGCCTCCCAAAATGACGTTGTTTTGGCATCTGGGGAGGCTTGGTGAAACGACGTCGTTTCACTAGGCTATTTAAGCCAAAAATCTATACGAAAATTTCAGTTTCCATCCCTTTTTAAAAAAAGCCTCCGAAAACTTCAAAAAAGCTCTCCCCCCTTCTGGTCGTCCGGTCAACGGCCGATCACAACCACCTGACCCATTGTCGATCTCCGGCCCGGCCATTGGCGCCACCGTCTCATGGTGGTGGGAAAAGGGAAAATTTTCCCATTCAGCCTTTCAGACCCCCTATGCCCAAATCTGGGCTCAAATCTGTCAAAATAAAAGCAGAGACGCCTCAAAAACCCAAGAAACCTTTCGGTTTCCGACCGCCTTTCCTCGGAGACGGCTACCTCGAATGCTCACGGCGGTTTAGGCTCCAAACGCAGGTTGTTTCTTTCTTTTCCTTATATGTTTTAGTAAAATAAAAATATAAACGCAGAACACAACAAATCAAAGTAAATAAAAAAATAATATAGACCTTTGAATTGATTCTCCGCTTTCAATATGTTGAACTCTCTGTTTGTGTAAGAATAATTGTTTTTTTTATTTGATTTCCCCCTCCTGCTTACAATATTACCATGGCTATTTTATAGCCGTATGAAATAAATTTAAAGAGGAAGCAAATCTGTTTCTTGATTTGATTTACAAATCTTTTGATTCGCTTTCCATTTTCGTTTTTTCCTTGATGCGCAGGTGAAGATCCACGGAGATTCGGAGTTTGGCTTGCGGCGCTGTTGAAACCCTAGGGTTTCTGTCTGTAATTTGGGCCACCGTAGTTTGGGCCCTCGTTTGTTTTATTAATTGGGCCATATGGGCCTATCTGTAATGTGGGTCTTTTAGACCCGGGCAAAATTCGACATGTACATTGACATGAACAAGACATGCAATAAGATTAACTGAAACTTTGTCAAATGTGTATTGTCCTTCATGGGTTTTAGTGAGAGATGGATTGATTTCATTATGTCGTGTTTTTCATCAATGAATTACCAAGTGTTAGGGGTGTTCATTCGGTTAACCGACCGGTTAACCGACCCGAAATTACTATAACCGAATTAACCGACCTTCCAAAAATTTTAATCGTTAACCGAACCGAATTTTTTAAAAAAAAATTTAACCGAACCGAAATTTTTTCGGTTAATAAGGTCGGTTAACCGAATTAACCGAAAATTATGTATTTTTTATTTTTGGTTAAAAATTACCCGAGTTACCCGAATTACCCGAATTAACCGAATTACCTGAATTAACCGAATTAACCGAATTACCATAAAATACCCGAATTACCCGAAATTTTTTTATTTTTTATTTTTAAAATTTAAAAATTTAAAAATTATTAAAGTAAATTGGGTTTTAGACTTTAGTAAATTGGGTTGTCTTTTAGTTTTAGTTTTATTGGATTGGGTAATTGGGTAAACTTTAGTTTTAGTTTTATTGGGTTGGGTAATTGAGTTTGGGTTGGGTTGGATAATTTTATTTATTAATTTTTTCGGTTAACCGAAAATTTTCGGTTAACCGACCGGTTTCAAACCGAATTAACCGTTAACCGAAAAATCATAAAAAAATTAACCGACCCCCGACCGAAAAAATTCGGTTAACCGACCGATTAACCGAATTCGGTCGGTTAACCGAATTTTTTCGGTTTTACCCGAATTATGCACACCCCTACCAAGTGTTGCTGAATGGATGGCAATCAAACTTTATCGCACTTTTAAAGAGTTTAAGATAAGGTGATCCTCTTCTTTATACTTGTTCATTTTGAGTCTCGATGTGTACTTCCTGGAATTATTGACAACAGAAGAAGAAAAGAAAGATACACTGTATTAGGGTAAGTATAGAAAGCATTCCTATCTCCCACTTCTTTGCAGACAACAGTTAAAATCTGTTTTCCATGTTCACTAAGAGGAATGTTGAAAGGTGAAAGAAGTGGTGGATAAGTATCGCCTAATGCAGGACAACAATTTAATATGACTGAGTGGTAATTATAATTATAATGTTATTTAAGTAAAGCTTATTTGAGTATAAAAAATATTATTTATATTAATTTAATGTCTTTAGTTTTTTAAGAAATTATTTTTGCATGGTAAGGTGGTTGTATTGTGTTCCATGAAAATTTAGTTTTAATCTCAAAACTTTTTATCTTTATTTCAGTTATAAAAATAAATTTGAGAATATAAAATTTAATTTTTAAAGTTTGAATCATTACTTTCGAATTTAAATTAAATCATAAAAGATATATATAAAATAATTTAATCACGATTATGGCACAAAATATATAAATATAACTCAAGTACATGAATTATTAAGTTTACATAGTTTAATGAGCTCAAGAGATGACATGTCTTTTCCAGTCAAATTATTGGAAAATATAGAATTAAATACAATTAAGTTAGATTAGACTTTTATGAAAAGTTTAATTTTTTTTAAAATTTTCACATAATTGTAATTTTAAAAATAAATTACAAACTTCTAAAAGAAATAAAATTTTATGATATTTTTAGATTTTTATAATTACCTTAGAAGAATAGTAAAAGTAGATGATTAAGCTATAATCCAAGGGCTATTTAACCTTTAAATTAATGCATCATATCACCATTTCGTTAAAAATAGAAATTAATAAACAAGTGACTAAAATGTAATATTCCGACCATAATGTAATTTTAATAGTTGAACAACCAAAATGTAACTTTAACTTTAGTTTAGTGACCATTTATGTAGTTTACCCAATAAAAATATATTAAATAAATCAAAACAATTCAAAACCTAACAATATTTTCAATTGATAAAAATATCATACCAGTTTGAAGCTTTATGAACAAGAGTATACTTGTATGCTGAAATCTACCGATTAGTTTATTAAAATATTCAAAAAAAAAAAAAAAAAACAAAAGTATGTAATAATTTAGTTTTACATTGATGCAGGTATCCAATGTATATATTACATTATGCATTTATAGTTTAGAATTATGGTCAACTTGAGCCAACTGCTGCCTCAAAACCCTTCTCATAACCTTATTAGTAGCTGTTCTTGGAAGAGATGGGAGGGCCACAACATGAGAAACCTACAAATTTACAATTTATCTTACTTTGGGAAGATCAATGGTGAATTATCTTTGCATTATTTTAATGCAAAAGAGAACAGCAAACTTACCTTGAACAATGGATTCAGATTCCTCTGAACCGCTGAATTAAAAGATATTCTCAATTTATTCAAGTCTGATGTTGAATTATCTGGATCCTTGAACACAACTGCAATTACCAAATGCTCGGGGCCACCGTCTGCTGGCGGCACTCCAATGGCGGCTGTCTCGAGTACACAGCTATCAACTGCATTGCAGATGCGTTCAATCTCAACTGAACTAACCTGCTCAATTAATCAGCAGTCATCAAGGTTGCAAAGATTGGTAAGACATTCTTCTCTAAAAGGACAAAAACAAGCGCCAGTCGACAGTACTTCATAGTGTGCACAAGTCTAGAATTTGGTGCATCAACTATCTTCACCCTAATGAAAATAACTATAGCTATGTTACTGGTTTAATCGATACACTCTCTTAAGGGAGAGAATTCTTTGATTTGAACCAAGGGAGCCACATCTTTAGGCAACAAAGTCTTGAAGGATCTATAAATGCCCAAAGAAAACAATACCTTTGATGTAAAGGTATGTGACATGAAGATATTCCAAATCCCAGTCATTACAGTACAAGAGATTTAACAATGGAGTTGGTTACTTGGTCAAAATAAATAGCAATCTTTCTATAGTTGGAATGTTTAAACCTCAAACCACAGGTTATATTCCATAGCATCAAATAAATACCTTGATACCCCCTATGTTCATTGTATCATCAGCACGACCATGTGCTCGATAGTATCCCCTAGAGGTGCGCTCAAAGACATCCCCATGCCTTCGGAGAACCTGCAAAGGTAAATTCAGACACAGATTTTAATTGCAAGAGAATATAACACAGTGGAGGCCTGTAAGATAGGGATAAATATTACTCCAACTCTTCATTGTCTCTATCCATACCCGAGATTTGTGTTTGACACTAAGCTCTGGGTCTAGGTAACACAAATTGGCTTTACCCTTTACATTTCAAAAATCCATTAATTAAGATAGATGCTATACAAGTATAATCAGCGCATTCTCACTGCAGTGGGTTGAGCATTTTGAATCATTTTGCACCATTAAGACTTAGGACTACAGATTATATAGAAGATAATGCACCCAAAATAAAAATAAAAAAAGATGCCAAGAACCACAAGTTTCTCACCAATCCATTCCATGAAGGCATTTCCTTAAAGTAAACATCGTAGTGACTGGCATTTAGCAGTGTGCTTGAAGAACCAAACATAAGAGGACCAAGGGCCAGTTCCCCCATCCCTGGTGCATCCTCTGGCTGAAAATTAATCAAAGTTGAAGTAATTAGTTGCATTTAATTTTACATTTATAATTAAACATGTAGAATTCCCCATAGGTACTGAAAATTAACAAGGGTTGGATTGGAACTTACAATAGGATGGCCATCGTCGCCAAGAATAAACAAACGGCAACCCATAACTGGAGTACTGAAAGCAGCTAATGATTGGGGCTGTAGAAATGATCCAGAAACAAAACCGCCACCAATTTCAGTGCCACCACAATATTCAATGACAGGCTTGTAGCAAGCTCTCCCCATCAACCATAGGTATTCGTCTACATTAGATGCTTCACCGGTGGAGCTGAAGCAACTGCCAATTTCAGAAAAACAGCAAAAAAGCAGGAAGAATTAATATTGGATTAAAATCCATAGCAGGTCAACTTCCTTATAAGAAAATATACTCTCAAGTGATTTGACCATATGAAGAACAAACTAGGTTGAGTGTATAAGGCAACTTACCGGATGGATGACCAATCATAGCCAGCTATGCAGTCTGTACTTTTCCAAGTGCGGACAATGCTAGGGATGACACCAAGCATTGTTACTTTTGCATCCTAGACAGGTTTAATTAAAATACGTAAATTCCCTGATTAATAAGATACAAAATTCTACAAAAGCACTCCCTTGGTGCTTCTTTTGTGTTTTTTTTTAATGTTCAACTAAAAGGAAAAGAAAAGAGATAATACATAGGCTATGACATCTTCATAATTAAATCATCTTCAGACAACTGGATACTGTTTCATCCCAGAACAAGTGTTGGCAAAAAAGGATGTGAAGCCAAAAAGGAGCCAATTACTTATTATGTTATTGAATGGTCTGACGAGATTGCACCAACTGGAGTTATATAAATATATATATATATATATATATATATGTGAGTGTTTGTTCGTGTGTGTCAAGATTCTATAAGCTGATTATACGAGTCAAGGACAATCATACTTTAATGAAACAATTACAATAGATTACTACCTGTACAAACTTGGAAAAGCCGGAACTAAGGGGAGATCCATTGTATAATGCCATTGAAGCACCATTTAACAATGAAGCATATACTAACCAAGGACCCATCATCCATCCAAGGTTTGTTGGCCATGCAACAATATCACCCTTGCGGATGTCCATGTGGCACCATGCATCTGCAGCAGCTTTCAAAGGACTCCCATTGGTCCAAGGAATAGCCTTTGGCTCACCTACACAAGATATAAGCTCAATTAGCAAGTCAAATTCATTTTTTCTGACCTTCAGCCAGCTTTAAATTATGGAAAAGTGGAAAAAATTATGAATTAACTACTTAGTCCTATCCTACTGTTCTTTTGTTCAACAATTTCAACAGTAGGATTACACTAACAGTTGATTTAACTTTTTGTATCACTTCAAATCCAGTCTATCATAAAGGAACCAAACAAATCGAGGTTGATTTTCAACCATTCCTGAGAAGATTTTGATAACTTAATCTTCATTGGCTATACAGGAGAACTTGTTAATTTGTTTACAAAGGCACTAAATTGGAAATTGAGTTGATAATCTATGCAACAAGCTAGGCATGATCAACATCTATGCTCCAACTTGAGGGGGAGTGTGAAAAGCCGATACATAGCACATTTATAGGGCTTTGTAAATAACAAATTTGTAAAGATTTGGGGAGATTTTATTTTCTTTCCTTTATACACATAATAATACTTCTATAAATTTTGCCTTGTGGTGAATACGGAATACAGAATTCTCTCCTCTCTTCTCTACTTTTGAACACTTAAATGATCATTTTAGTTTTCTTTCTTGATTTTTGACTCTACTTTTGATAATCAATTGGCTCGGGATGTTGAAACTAAAGTGCCAGATATACTAATGTGATGTAGATAAACAAAAATACCATGCTTGATAATTACTCAGAAGACATAATGGTAAGTCTTTCCCTTATTATCTTCTCTCCTACCACCAAATGTATGAAATTGGTCTCTTGAATTTTATTGGTATATTCCAACATATATAATAATAACCAAGTGAGATTGGTTGATTGAATATCGAGCAAACACAAAAGTTACCATTAATTTACATTTAGGACACTGCTCCAAACATAACTGCACCAAAATTGTTTTTCATGCCACAACCTATATGGAAGTTTGCTATGACAAACATTTAATGTCAATATGCTAAAATGAAAATTAGGCTGTTTTTATTTATTTTTAACTAAATTAAGCTTATTTCATTCGGGACTTAAAAACTACACTATCACCATGATTTTAGGCCACCCTTACCTATTAAATGACATTTTGTTTGTAAGGAATTAAAAGAAATAAGGAGCTTTTGAAGTTACCTGTGGTTCCAGATGAGAAAAGGATATTTGTAAATGCCTCTATTGGTTGTTCTACTGCTTTAAAAACATCTCCCCTGCAATTTGAGATTAAAAAAAAAAAAGACCCGGGCAGATACAGCTTAAAGTCTTGCAGAAATTTTACATGCAATCAAATAAAGAAATTGATAATCAAGTGATTTTATGATAAATACAACTAAATGTTAGATATTACAATAATATCAACCACCTAATAGACCAGTATGAAAACAGGGCCAGAATTTGGTTAATTTGGGTCTACTTTATCTCAGTAAATGCCAATTTTTATAATATATAAATTTGTCTTTTCCTACGGCATTATTTTGAGAGGCCATAATTTGCATATCTTTAGAATATGGAGTAAGCTACTAGAGAGAGTTGATCTCACTCCAAAAGATTGCTTTAGTATTATCAACATCCAAACATGCCCATTGGTCCTGAAGATTGCTACCAAGGTACATTGCATAACCACCCCAAGCCCAACTAACTTTTCATTCATCCCAGGTAAGAATCTTCTACAACACGTAACCATTTTAAGTAAATACCCTTGAAACATCCACCATCATTAAAGTAGCATGTCTTGGTTATTTAAATTTAAAAAACAACATATCAATTCTGCAATAGAGAAAATGAACGATATCTCATGGAAATCAATCAGATATGGCCTCAAAGAAAACTATACAAACTTTCATATATTCTCTTCAAGAAAAATGGTGGAACGGTATGGAGACTGACAACAGATGACCATAGGTAACAAAGATAACAGTAGATTAGCCAGAAGAACTAGAGTTCTCACTTGAACTTTTTAACTCTTTCCAGAAATTCAGGCCATGAAATATCGCCGTCGCGCAACTTGATATTGAAACTAGAGCTTTTGGCTGGTAAAACGATGGCCATAGGTGCCTGAGCTTCCACAACTCTACTGCAGAATGGAAGCTACGTTGTGAGATAACTTCCATTAGAAATAAGAAATATAAATATAAAGGAACACACCACCTTAAAGCACCTGTATAAAGGTAAGCTTTTCTCACCGCGAATAATAAGATCCTGAGATAAAACAACAAAAGAACTAAACTGAGAAGAGCAAGTAAATGTACTTGAGTGAGGATCTGGAAAGACTAAAAAACCAACAAAAACCTAAGGACCAAGTCAGAGATAAAAGAGTTACTAAAGGAAAGACCAAAAAATAATAATATCAAATAAGTATCCTGAAAAGTGTTCTAGATATAACAGTAGTAATGATACGCATACAAGATGAATTATCAAGAGAAAAGACAAAAAGCAAAATGAAGGTAAAAAGGAATTGCTAACAAATATACTTGAGCAGGATGGTCTGACTTCCCACTACCCAATTCAAAAAATTTCATACTCGGTCAAAGATCACTGCTTCGAATTTGCTTAGAATTTGAGCTCCTAGTCACATAAGTACCATCAATAAGGTGCCACCAACATGCATGCCTGTACAGAAAAAGCTAGCACCTAACTGTTGTTGATGCAATGTCTAACTAGATCAATGAATGTGGAACATTTCATCAGAAAAATGAACACACTATGGTGAAGGATTATGAAGTCAAGCAAGGAGGCATTGTTCTTAATGCTATTTATTATCTGAAAGGTAAGCTTCTATGAAAAAATCACCAACTTTCCCTTCTAATAAAAGAGCATATATAAGGCCATACATTGCATGGACTAATTCAAAGTAACAAATGCCATGTAAGCACAATAACATGAACTCCAAAAACACAAGTTGCAAATATTCGAAAGAGATTGAAATACAAGAAACAAATGTTCTATAATCTGCTGAAAGGAAAAATGGAAAACCTGAGTAAATATGGCTTTTGCTTTTGATATTTTAAGCCTTGTTGATATTTCAAGTGGAGCAAAACTATCGGCAATCGATACAACTACATAGCCAGCTAGAATAATTGCGAGGTAGATAACCACAGAGTAGACATTCATTGGCATATCAATTGCAATTGCAGATCCTCTGTTCAAACCCAGAGCATTGAGTGCATGTGCAACTAACCTACAAATTTAAAACAACAAAGGACTGCAAGTTAATATGATAGCAAAGTTAATAGAAGTATTAACAACAAGACTTTTCATTACAACATCAAAGCTCTTCATTTATCAAATTCAAAATATCTAAGTTCATATGCGACTATTCCCACGGATGCTAGTAAGTAGAATAACCCAACAAAATTAAAGTATAAAAATTTAAAATATTATCTGTTTCTGGCATACTTCAACATATATATTCAAAATCACAAGCTCTAAAGTGCACAATGTATATAAAAATCATTGAATTCATTCGATCAGCAAACTAGTCAGGCTAAAAATCCTTAAAAACTACAAGACAACTCTAAAAAAAAAAATTGATGCTACAGCATAGAAACAGAATTACAAGAATGCTAATGTTTGCTCTTATTTCGGCTTATATGGAAGCAATAAAAGACATTACTACTCAATACCATTTCCATTTGAGCTTGCTAATCTCAAGCTATACTTTTTAAACTTCAATAGTGAATGCAAGTATCTAGTTAAACCATTTAGAAACTTACGTCTAAACTTCATTTTTACACAAACAAACAAAAATAGAAAAATAGAAGCAAATATGAACAAACATTATATCTATAAGATGAAGAGCACCATACCAAACCTCTGTCTGCAATTCCTTAAGTGTCATGCTTTTCACAGGAAGATCATCATCTCCCTCATCACGCCATCTTATTACCATATCATCCAAACTTCTCTTACTATTAACTTTCAAGCAATTCTTTGCAGGGTTCACAAAAGCTCCAGGAAGCCATTTACCACCTGGATTTAATGTGAGGCTTTCTTCAGATGGACTCCGTAAGATACAATTAGGAGGGACAGAGAAATCTATGCACATTTCATCAAGTACAGTTTTCCAATAAACCTGGCATATCAAAATATAGGAGAAAATATTTGTTTAATAATAACCCAAAATTCAAAATCATCAAATACCATAACGTTTTTCAAAGAAATGTGAACTTGAAACCATAACAGCCATACCTCAGGGTTTGAGACCGAAAATTCCTGAAGATGAGAGAAACTTGATATAGGGTCCCTGTATTTCGAGCCTAAGAATTCTTTTCCATGTCTCTCCAGCAGACGGCCAATATTTGTAAACAATGCACTCTCCCTATCCATCCATGAATTGACATAATAAAACACAATACCAGTATTAATACATCAATGTTGCTCAAATGACAGTTCTTCCTAAATTAGGGTTATCCCTCTTGATTCAACTAAGTGAAAAGCGGAAATATTATTTAAACCAGCTGCATCATCTAGTTGAAGCTATTCTAGGCTAGCCATTAGAGGAAAAAGAATCAATTAACTAAAACAGATTAATGTTCAATTCTTTTCTTTACTTCATTCTATCCAAGAAATACAATTTTCAATCACTCATTCAGTTCAGTTGGCAACTATAAAAGAAATTGAATCTTTTTTGTTAAACCCAATCAAATCTGAGCTTCTTCACTGTTGGTATACTAAAATTAAACTGAATTATCAGTAAAAAGAGTAGCTCTTAATTTTGATGATTGCCAGAATGAACAAAATAACAGTCTACTTGAGATTTTTTCACTTCCTTTTACCAATTTCTTCACTTTCAGCTATAAAGTACAAAAAAAGAAAAATTCTGGCAGAGTTAACTTGAAGATCAAAGTACACTAATAACTAACAGAGAAAAAAAAAGAGGGAATCCTTACGGGTCGGGAATCCAAGCGGGGGGGTCGGGTCCGAAGTCTTTGTAACAACCGTAGTACAAGGTTTGATGGAGAGAGAAAGGGAGATTAGGGGTAAGTACATGTTTGGAAATTCGGTTCCAAGTCTCCGGCGTAGCAGATCCGTAATTATGAACGATCTCCGTCACCTTCTTGTGAATTTCTTGCGCAAGTTCAGACGAAATCCCCAACGCTTCCACATCTTTAACGGTGACCGAATCCAAAGATCTGTACACCATTTTTTTTTCGGTTTTTATTTTTATTTGATGTCGGAAGTAAAACAGATGAGTGAGATTTCAGTGAAGAAAACTGATAATGCTTTGGAAGTTTTTCTTACGTATACTTCTAAAACAATGTCACTTCCTCAAGTTTTTATTTTGGATTTGGCCAAATTTATAGTGACCCAACGGATTTAATCTTCTTCCAGTGTGACGGCTGAAATTGCTTATGTGTTGGACCACGCACCAAGTCCATTGAATCATTCGAAGATTGAGAAAATTTAGATAAAAGTACGAGACTCTAAAAATAAATTTGGATAAAATTTATGACCCGATTTTTATATGGGTGGGCCTTGAAAAAAGATTTTTTACCTGAATCCAGCCTGACCCGGTCCCAATATATTATAAAAATATTATGTTAATTATATATTTTAAATAATAATTATATATATTAAATCACGAATCTAATAATTATTAAATTCATTACTCACAACCTAAAAAAAAACTTATCCAATAAATAATCCAACTCAAAATATAAAATTTAAAAAGCTATATTTAATATAATAAAATATTTATTATATTTATTTGTGTTTTTTAATATAATAAAATATTTATTATATTTATAGTAGTGTTTTTAATATAAATACTTTTTAATGTGTTAGAAAATTTTCATTTTAGCGTTTTTCAGTACATTTAGTATATTATATATTTTAAAATTTTACTTTTAAATAAAAACTAATCTAAAAAAATTAAATATGGGTGGGTCGAGTCGAGCTCGGGCTTACCTTTCTTAAATTGGGATGGGCTTGGGCAAAAAATAAGCCCATTTTTCGGGTCCAGCCTGGCCTGAGCTTGGAAAATTAGTCTAGATACCTTGTATGGACTCGACTTGGCCCGACTTGACCGCACCTCTAGTCACGGGGCTAGAACTTTAGTCTTGTAAACCACGCGGCCTTAGACAGAATCTTAGTTTCAAATCTGCCTAAGTCAGTCTAACTCTCGAAAGATGATATTTCACAAAGTTAATTCTCAAACGCCCCGAAATAAAGCGAAAGCAAACTCAAAGCAAAGAAGTAATGAAAGAATTGAAAAGCCAGAAGAAAGTAATGCACACAATGTGTTTGAGAAAATGCTCTCAAATATATTCAATAACTCTAAATGAAATGATTACAAAAAAGAAGTAAGAGATTTATTTATAATTGAGCTCCCCAAATCCAATGGTATAGTTTAAATTACATATTAAAATCAAAGCTTATCTACAAGATGATAGTCTTAAGGGATTTAAACTGATAGGAGTCACAAAGGCCCAACTCAAGCTCAAGAACGTGGTGGGCTCAAATTACCACAAGGCCCAATAACGAGGTCAAGGGCCAGGCAAATGCGTATGAAACTAAATTGAACCGTTCAAGACTTCATTAGTAAGGCCTTAGATGCGTATACAAAGGAAAAAGAAAATCAAGATTCACTTTCTTGTTTTCAAGAAAATCAAGAAACTGAATCTTGGTCCAATTTTGCTGTTTTGAGTGATTTCAAGAATCAAGAAAATCAAGATTTCAAATCTTGGAAATCTTGGTCCAAGAAACTGAATCTTGCAGCTAACGCACATTGGATCTCAGTTACGAGCATCAACGAACCAATTTTGGGAGAGAACGGATTACGAGCCCAAGTTCTTGAAGATACGACCGAATAAGATATTCCAAGCCCAACCAAGAAGTTTAAATTAGACTTAGTTGAAAATCAGGCCAAATTGTCAAAGTGGCCCAATTTGTAAAATTTTAATTATTTAAATACTTAGTTTTAATTTTTAGACTTTATGAATAAATTTCTATGTAAGAATTTAGTCCAAGAGGCCCATTTAAAGGCTTTGGACGAAATTCCCCTTTAAAGCCAACAATTAGGGTTTTTTTTTAAGTTTTCCTAGTAGGGTTAGGAAAGTAGTTAGAAGGCCTATATATATGGCTTGGCTGGCCACCCTTAAGAAATCATTGAATTCAGATTTTTTTTTGTTGAATGAAAATTTTCTTTGAGTTTCTCCAAGAATTCTTTCTTGAGTTTTCTTTAGAAGTAATTTAACAGTCTTTTTTATTGTGGGAGCCATCTTCAACCTTCTTCTTGCCGTGTTTTTACATTGGAGGGTAGATTGGAGTCGTTTGAAGGGAGTTGTGAAATCTTTCTTGATTTCAAGGCTTCTTAGGACTTTCTTTATCTTTCTTGCTGATTGTTCTTCTTTAATTATTTTTTTGTTTGTGCCGAATTATTGATTAACTTGGTTTAATTGTTCTTGTTGCGTTTTCAGCCATTCCAAGCTTCAAAAATCTGTTTTGCAACATTCTTTGGCATCAAGAAATGTCCTTTATTCATAGTTTTCAATCTTGCTTGCCGCCCAAGTATCCTACTTCTACTTCAATTTGGTTTTCTTGGTCTTTTGAGTTTAATTTTCTGTTTTGTGTTTTTCTTGTCAGATTCAGCTTTGGAGTCTTTCTGAAATTAAATTTTGTTTTCTTTGCTTCCAAGAAACTCTATTAATACATGTTTTGACTCTTGGCTGATTCTTTCTCGTTTTGGGGTGTTTCTTCATATATCTTTTGCTGCTAAAGTTATTTTTCTGTTTTCGTTTCAGCCCCAAGTGTCTATAGTTTTCGTAGGACTTTCTCGTGACTTGACAAGCTCGATCTTGGTCCGCGTGCAACCCTCTATCATAAACAGTATACAATCTTATCTTTGAAATTACAAAATATTCACCATGGTAACTCTAGTTTTACTATAGTGTTTCACTAGGTCACCAAGGCTTCAAGTAGATGAGTTTCTCTATATATTCTACAAATCGAGCCAGTTTAAGTGAGTCAAATGAGCCTCATTTAATCAGTTGACCTTCATGGGACGTTTTGTGTGAATTCATCGTAAGCTTCGATTCGTGGCTCGTGACATTTTCCCCCACTCATCTCACAATGCCCTTGTTGTGTCCTCAAAATGACACTAGTCTAACTCGTCTCGGAACTGTTATGATGCCTTCGCTAATTCCCAACCATTCTCTTTGTTAAGTAGTTTCGCCCCTCGAAACATTTGCCTCGACTTATCTCTTTGTTTTCGTCTAACTCAAATTGTTTCTCTTTTTTGTACCTCTCATTCGCAAGAACCCACTGCTCTTACTTACCCCATTGTGACTTTCCTCAATCAAGATCTCTTTGATCCACACAAAAAGATTTTGGCACACCCGCATTGAACATTATGTTAACCTTGAGTATTGCCGCTAATTTTAGACTGTAAGCCCATCGGCTTTCCTGCTTCAGAACTTTGAAAGTGTCCTATGTCTTTGCCAAGTCAATGGTAATTCATAATGAAAAACACTAGGAAAGTGTTTGAGATATACCTTGGTCATAACATTTACTCATTTTGACTCTTAAGTTTGCATCACCACTTTTCCTACAAAGTTCGATGCACAACCCACCTCTCTCATAGGTGGTAGCCCCATTGATAACTCAACAGGCTTCATATCGATTTTTTACCCCTTTAATATTTCCAAAGAGGTCTCCTTAACACTCAGATCTACCAAGTCAACGTTCTTACCACAATAAACATCCTCAACTAGTTAGATTGTCGATAATACCTTTTTCCACCTTTCTTACTACAAGTCACCAGCACAACCCATTGTCGTTGACAAATGTCTAAGATACATATCTAATCATCAAAGAGAACCAAAAAAACATTAATATTTTCAAGGAAATTCAAGCCAAGAATAAAGTCGTAATCATTTAAATGAATTACCTCGAAGTCTTCCTTGTTTTTCCACTAACCGATCTATAGCTCAACTTCTTGTCTTACTCCTACAGTTGGAACCTATTTAGAATTAATAGTCTTAATCTTCTTAGTCGATTTGCTAACTGAGAGACTAAGTTTACTCGCAAATTTTTTCGACATGAACAAGTTTGATGCCTCCGTATCAACAAGAGCATTCATTCTTTGACTTGCGATGTTGATGTCCACAAATATCAATCATTTATGCTTGTGACCTCTCTTCACTTTTGCAGAATTGAGTATCAATGAACCAAGCCTTAATACCCTTTCCTCATCAAGCTCTATTTCATCTTCTTTACTGATCGTAGACAACTTAGATCGCTCTAGACAGTCTCGCATCCTATGTGAGCCGCAACATAAGAAGCACTTCATTGGCTCTTCTAGTTTGTTGTTGGACTTCAAGTTCCCATTATATGGTTTCTCATTACCACAAATTCCACCATTAGCATTTTTAACCTATCCTTTTTCACCTCCCCCACCATTGCCCTCCTCATTGGTTTTGGAAGACTTAAACTTGTCTTTCCTCGAAACAAGCTCAATTAAGGACTTTGTTATAGGCATGGCTTTGGTAAGTTCTTTGACCCTTCGACGTTGCAACTCTTGCTTAACCTAAGGCTTCAACCTATCCATAAAGGAGAAAAATACCTCATTCTCACCCAAATCAGAAATTTATAGCATTAGTTTACTGTACTCCTTTACATACTCTCTAACTGTGCCTTGTTGAATAAGTTGGTGCAACTTAGCCCGAGCCTCATTCTTAGCATACTCTGGGTATAATTGCCCCTTGAATTCGGTCTGAAACTCCTTTTAAGTTCCAATTGCGACCCACCTCGTTTCTCATCTATGGATTTATGACAACACCATAAAAGAGCGACATTTGTAAAATACATAGCAGTAGTATTTACCTTAGTAGCATTTGTAACAACTTAATTTTTAATGGTACTAGAAAATGGGAGTTCAGAACCTTATTTCCGTAAATTGGGTCTGTAAATATTAAATATGTATATTTACGAAGTTGGTATAAAAAATAATGTTTGGCCCATAAATTTTGTCGACTAAATAGTTAATTTAGGTGTAAGGACTAAATCGTAAAAGTCCAATTGTTATAGGTTTTTAATTGGCCAAAGACTTAGAGACTTAAATTGTAATTAGCCAAAGGTCCAAAAAGGTAATTAATCCATTTTGTAATAGGAAATAGTGAAAGATGATGGAAGATTCTACTAATTCCTAATTAATGGTTAATTAAGCTAGTTAAAACATAATTAGCTTAATTAAACTAAGTTAATTAACTTTTAAAAATGGTATAAAAGAAGAATTAGTGGAGTTTTGTCATTACTTTCTTCTTCCTTATCATCCAAAGTTGAAAAACTTAAGGAAAAACCATTTTTAAAGCTCAAAGCATTCGACCCTTGATTGATCAAGAATTGGATCAAACCGGAGGTAATCGAGGAAAAGCTAAAATTATTGATTAGTCCTTAAAGAACCAACTTGTTTGGTGTTTTGATCAAGTAAGTTCATATGATATTTATTTACTTAGGTTGTTATGTATTTGAATTGTTTATATATATGTGTGTTTGGTTGTGAATTGGTACAATCAAAGTAGAGTTGGACTAAATTGAAAAATGATGTTTATATGTGTCAAAGATGCCTGTGTGAACTTAGTAAAGGTTAGGATACAGTTTGCATGCCAATAGGGTCTTGTGTGCGCTTGTACGAGATTGATTACAGATGTTATGAGGTCCAACATTTGTTGTGAATTCCTAGATATATGTGTCACATGTTTAGCTCAAACGAGTAATATGATGTGCCATTATAAAGTTTTAGCCCAAAGGAGTAACCTAACATGTATATTTTCAACTTCGACGAGCAACTAGTCTGATGTAAATGTAACAACCCGTTTTTAGTAAAATTGGAACAGTGGTTTCAGGACCACAAATCCAAAGTCAAAAAATTTATTTTTTATTTTATGGTCTACGGCATGATGGTATTACCGTATAAAAATTTCGTTAAGAAATTTTACCATTTACATGCTTAATTTGATAAAAAGGACTAAATCGCGTAAAGTGCAAAAGTTGAGTTCTAATAGATAATGGTATTAAATAGCTATATAAATTTAAAGTGGAAGTCCTTATATTGTAATTAGACCATAAATGGGTTAGTGGAAGATGTTGGCTTGACATTTGTGTAGTTTTAAAAGTTATTAAAGGTTAAATTAGTAAAAAGGTAATTAATATTAAAATAAATAAAACAAATAAAATTCCATCTTTCTTTCTCAACCACAACCGAATGTAGAAGAAGAAATAGAAATTTTTAAAGCTTGACATTCGGCCAAGCTTGTAAGCTCAATTGGTAAGTGATTTTTATTCTGTTTTTGATTATTTCTATGTTTTCGGGATCATTGTAGCTTAATCTAGCTAGCCCGGGGACTAATTTGTAAAAATTTTAAACTATTAGGGTTTTACCATTGATTAACATATGTGATTTTTGAAGTTTGATGATAGAAAATGAATGGTTGTTGTTAGATAAACAACTTTTGTAAAGGGATTTTTGGTGAAATTGTCAATTAGTGGTTAAATTAAAAAATGTGATAAATTCATGGTAAAATTTGTGAATTTATGAAATATGTGGACTGTTATAAGCATTTATAAAAATTGGCTAGGCTTGGGTATGGGTAAAATTGCATAAATTTTATTTTCCGAGCCTAGGGACTAAATTGCAAAGAAATTAAAAGTATAGGGGAAAAGTGGTAATTTTTCCAAAAGTATGTGTTAGACTAAATTGAATGAGAAATATATTAAATTGAGTTAAATTTATCTGTATAGATGAAGACAAATCTCGTACAGAGTTAGATCGGGGCAAAGGGAAAATCTCAAATTAATCGCCTCCGTATATACGTAAACTCGTCGAGGTAAGTTTGTGTAATTAAATTGTGTATTTATATGTTTTAATTGAATTATATATATATATGTGTTTGTATAATTGCCATGTATAAATATCGATCATATATTCGATGGTGTACGATGACTACTGAGTCCTGTTTGAACCTTAGTAATTCGTAGGATACAAATGACATGTCATTAGGGTTACATGATTTGGGTCCTGGTTCTAAAAGTTCTACCGATAGCTGAGGTCTGGTATGTGTTGCGGATACTCCACAGCTCGTGTGAGCAGCATTGTGTAGCTACATACTGCCCCACAGCTCATTTGGGTTGGAAGCTTGTCGGAGCTATATCACACTATCCATTGGTTGTTTTGGTACTTTCGGTTGGTTTAATTTTGGTTATAATGGCATGTATAGGTTATTTTGGCTAATGTTGGCTTATATGTGTTTTGGTTGTTGGAAATGACCATTTGGTTGGTTTGCATTTTGGCCTTGTGTTGGTAAAATGGTATATTTTGATGTGTATATAAGTAGCCTTGTGATGGTTGATATGTGACTTGATATGGTTGACTGATGTAAGATAGAAAGGTAGTTGAATGTGCATATTAAATATGCCATATAATTTGTTGTGAATTGGTGCTTTGTTGTGGAAGGCATATATGTAAACTGATGCTAGTGATTAAGTGATTAATTGGTACCATTTGGTGTGTTTTGGTAAGTGAGTTACATGGTAAGTTTTGATGCAAATATGTACATATGTTAGTTGATCATTTGATTATATTGAACACATGGTTAGACATGTTTATAAAATTGTCATTTGAGGTGCCTAAGGGCATATTGGTTGTGTGTGAATATACCATATATTTAAGGCTTGATTATGCTTGTTTTGGGTGCCTTATTATGGCTTGTTGTTATGCACAATGTTGGGTGTAGGTTTATGCCTATTTGGGTGAAAAAAGGGCTTGTAAAATGGCCTATTTTTGTCCACAAGGGCAGAGACACGGGCGTGTGTCTCAGCCATGTATGACACACGGCCAGGTGACACGGTCGTGTGTCCTCTGTAA
Organism: Gossypium raimondii; assembly: GCF_025698545.1. Lineage (NCBI taxonomy): Eukaryota > Viridiplantae > Streptophyta > Magnoliopsida > Malvales > Malvaceae > Gossypium > Gossypium raimondii. The sequence goes on from NC_068566.1 coordinate 34,992,303, forward strand.
CTTTTAAAGGTTTTTAAGTTAGGCTATTACACAACCTAGCATACTGTTTAGCACACGGGCGTGTAAGGTTACTTCAAAGGGTACACGGCCTAGCACATGGGCGTGTGGCTTGGCCATGTGGCCCAGGTCAGTGAGTTACACGGGCACGGACACAGGTTGGGATACGACCATGTGTCCCTATTTCAAATGTCCACACGACCTAAGACACGGGCGTGTCTCTTGGCTGTGTGAGTCACACGGCTTGACCACACGACCGTGTGACCCCTGCAAAGTTGAATAATTTTACTATTTTCTAAAATATTATTTGAGTTTCCAATTTAGTCCTGACTTGTTTCTGTCACGTATTTTGGTCTCGTATAAGGGACAATATGTATATTTTGAATTGGTTTTAATGTGTTTATTGATATGTTATGAAATGTTTGAAATTCTATTCGTTTGAACTGTAAACTCCGGTAATACTCTGTAACCTTATTTCAGCGACGGATACGGGTTAGGGTTATTATAGTAGATACCTGAGTATTTGAGTCTGTTTACTAGGATTCATCGGGTGAATCAGTTTATATGAAACTGAAAAATTGAAATAGGATGAAATGAACTTTACATTCAAATGGTAAGTTATTGAATGAATTGTGTAAGAAAAATTGATTGGAGTATTGCCTTATATATATGTGTGAATGTCATATCCCTTGATTGAGTATGAATTTGAGATTATTACCTAATGTGACATAAATTTGCATGTTAAGTACTTGTAATATCATATGTTGTTGATTTTAAGTAAATCCTTACATTGTTGGTGTTTTGATTACCATGTCTAGCCAAATGTGTGCCAAGTTAAATTAACTTAGAAATATTGGTAAGAATAATGTAAGTTTTGTTTAATACCTATGAACTTACTAAGCATTATATATGCTTACCTTGTTTGTTTTCCCTTTTCCTTATAGATTGTCACCTTGCAGAACTTATCAAGTCGGATCATTTCAAAGCTCACATTATCACCAAATCGGTAGTTATACGATCATTTTGAGTCAAGGGTTGTGACATGTATATAAGTATCTTGGTATATACCTTAATGAATAAAAGTCTTGATGAGTTAAAAATCTATGATGAATATGGTATATGATGAGTTAGAATGTTGGACTTGGTATGTGAATTAGTAATACATGATTTGGCAATGGTTGATGCCTATTTGAAATGGTAGGTTTTATTTTCATGCTTGAGATATTTGTTGGCTAAATATGGTTGATAATTAAATGGAAGTTTAGGGTCAAAATGGGCTTAGATGTTGAATGGTTGAGAAATATGATCTAATCTTGATTGTTGAAATTCATGCTCAAGATATATAAGCTATGGATGTGTATATGTACATAAGTGTATGTAATTGAAGTTAAAAGACATGTTTTTGATAGATTTGGCATAGGTGAAGTTTGTAATGGAATGCATGAAATGTCATGGTTTTTTTAGTAGATTAAGGCCATTATAGATTTGGATCTAGTTGAAATTGGTTTGGTTATTTGTTGGCATGAAATGGCATGAATTTCCCTTGATGATGATGGTATGCTATGGCTTGAATCAAATTGGTAGATGTGCATGTCTAGAATTATGACCAAATGGTTCTTTTTTGCCAAAAACAGGGGCTATGTCTCAACGACCAACCTTCCTCATTGCAACGTTGACCGATAGTAAGTGATATCACGACATCAAACAACACGAGGTCGTGATGTGACTTACTATTTTAGTGATGTCAAAACGTAGAAGTGTAACAACCCGTTTTTAGTGAAATCGGAATAGTGGTTTCGAGACCACAAATTTGATGAGTAAATTGTTATTTTATTATTATTTTAATTCCTATGTTACTAAGGTCGTATAAAAATTTCATTAAGAAAATTTGACATTTGGATGCTTAATTATGTGAAAAGGACTAAATCGTAAAAAGTACAAAAAATAGAGTTCTATTAGTTAAAGGTGGTTAATAGTTATGAAATTCTAATCTAAGTAAATAGACCAATTAAATGGTTAGTGGACATTTATGGATAAGGTATTAATGTAATTTTGATGATTTTTAAAGGGCAAAATAGTAAATAAAACATAAAACAAAAGAAAGTATCATCTTCATATTGTCTTCTTCAACCGAATTCACCATGGGAGCTTCCTAGGGTTCGACCAAATTAGTCTCACTTGCATGATATGATTTTTGTTGTTGTTTTTAATGATTTTTATGTTTTCGAGATCGTTATAGCTTAACCTGGCTAGCCTGAGGATTAATGTACAAAACTGTTAAAGAATTAGGGTTTTGCCATGAATGTTCTTTCTTGATTCTTGATGTTTAATGGAAGATTATGAGTCCTTGTTGATAAATAAACAAGTTTGTAAAGTGATTTTTGATGAAATTGTCATTTAGGGACTTATTTGTAAAAGTAATAAAAATCCACGGTAAATTTGTGAAATGATAGTTTGTATGGGTTGATATAGGTTCCTAGTGAATTTAGCTAGCATGAGATGAGGATCAAAATGCTTAAGTTTCAATTTATGAGCTTAAGGACTAAATTGTAAAAAGTTAAAATATTAGTGGCAAAATTGTAATTTTTCAAAAATATTAAATATGGATTGAATTGGATAATATAAGTATTAAATGAATTGAATTTTTCTATTTAGATCAAGATAGACCACGTGCGGACTTAGATAGGGGAAAAGCTAAAGCCTCGGATTAGTCGACTTTGTTTTTCCTCTCAAATAGTCGAGGTAAGTTTGTATGAATAAGTATCATTTCTAATGTTATTTTCGAGTATGTGTTATTATGTTAATTGTCATATAATTGAATGATGAATATCCAATAATGCCATGACGATTATCGAACCTTATTTGAACCTTAGGAATTCGTAGGATACAAATGACATGTCATTAGGGTTTCTATGTTTTGGGTGCTGGTCTTGAATGTCCTACCAATGGCTGAGGTCCTACATTTGTTGCAGATACTCCACAGCTCATGTGAGCAACATAGTGTAGCTTATGTTCCAACCCATAGCTCATGTGAGTAGGCTCATTTATAGCTCGTGTGAGTAACGATGTAAAGGAAAGGTCATGGTTATATGTTTAGCATGCTTTGTGTGAGCTTTCCCGAGTATATGCTGATATTCTAAATGGTTCAACGGGCAAGAAAAGGAAAGGAACGATAAGTGTTCAAATGAACTATATCATGAAATTATGAAAAGGATTGAAATGGAAAGCTTCAATAGAAGTATGTTTATATTCATGAAAATGATACATTCAAAAGAACTATGTTCATGTACAAATAGCTTACCTTATGTTAATTCAAATGAATTATGTTTGAATGAACTAACATGTGTTGTTGATGGTGCTTAGGCTTGTGCCAAGCTTGTGGTTAGATATGTTATGCTTAATCTTAATGTTATGTATTGAAATGGTAAGTTATGTTCAAGTTTTACGAACTTACTAAACATTATGTGCTTACATAGTTTTCTTTCCTATGTCTTATAGATAATCGGAAGCTCGATCGATTTGGAAGCTCATAGAAGATCTATCACACTATCCAACGATTATATCGATAGTTTTTGATGTTTTGGCCAATGTTATAATGACATGTATAGGTGGACTTGTGTTTAATGTTAGTTGAATGTTGGTTGATAATTTTGGCATGTATAAGTTGTTTTGGCACAATGTGATGTTGGTTGGTTTGTGTCATCTTAGCACTTTTGATGCCTTATTAGTATGTGTTAATGTAGAAATGGTTTCATGCATGTTTTAATGGCCAATATGGTATGTGATGGGTTAGTTTTAATATAGTCAAGGTAGGGTATGTTTTGAAAAGGTATTGAGCTTGATGTGCATGAATGAAATATGGTCAAGTATGCATATGTTTAGGTAAGTTTGTAAGTTTGCTTTTGAGGTGCCTTACATGGCATATTCATTGAATTGTTTTAGACTATTTAATTTGTCATTTCATGTTGGTTTTGGTCATGTTATGATGCCTTGATCATGTGCACAAAATGCTTTTAGGTGGTTGCATGAGTTGGTGTTGGAAATGGCTTGAATTTGGCCAATTTTATGTCCACACGGCCTAAGACACAGGCGTGTGACTTAGCCGTGTGTGACACACGGCTAGACGACACGACTGTTGATTGACTGTTTAACGTCACAACAATAATGTGCAAGCATACACTGTCGATACAAGTATAGTAGATAGATGTGAGTTTGTTGGATATCGATCCTATAGGGATGGTAGTCTTTTGTCTATTAATGTTGGTGCAACAACTAGATGAAAACGAGATAAATTGTGAGAATAGTTGTCGATGCAATAACTTGAAAAAAAATAAAATAAAATATGATAAGGATAAACTGGGATCCCCAACATGAATCTTCAGCAGAATACTAAGTGCTCGTAAGGTGTAAAAAGATCGGTGATTGTTGAAGAAATAAAAGTCAATGTATATCTTACCCATCATCACTCTTCTATTTAATCTGAGACTTAAACATGCATACTAACCCCACCTTCCGATGATGGCAATACGACACTATTAAGAACAAGTGGACAAAATTCCTCTAATCCTCACTCAACTTCTGTTGTAATGCTTGTTGGCTCAAACTGTCACTGCACTTTCCAGTGTTAGTGACTACAATAACACTTCCGTGTTAAAAAACATTCAAACCCTAAGATTAAACAATAAAAGCAAGATTGAATAAGATAACATTTCACCAAGAATTCATGTGTACTTCCATACAAACAGAAAACAGAGAGTAATCATCAGCATTTAGAAAGAAATAAGGAAGAATAGAGTGGGGAAGTCTATTCCTAGACAACTCGACTGAATCTCTCTATTTCCTCTTGTCTCGCACTTAGGTCTCCTCGTCAGAAGCTAATATGCATCTGGTTTGCACGTTAGCTCACCTATGAGAGGCTTAAGCTACCATGGTCGCAAGCTTCAATGTAAGATGATGAAGATGGTGATTCGAAAAAAAAAGCTCTCATTTTCTTCTCATGCCCACCTTTTATGTCCTCCTCCAACAATACAGGTGTCCTTTCCTTAGAATTATTTTGTCATTTTACGTGCAGGTTGGTTATACCAGACTGGACAGCTCACGCAATTTTAGTTCTTATTCGGATAGTTGTTAGGTGCAGTGACAATTCTGGACGCAATCTGGAATTAACTCATGCAGCAACATTAATGCAATAAGATAACAAAATTAAGGATAAAATAGGCTAGGATTCACTAAGTTATAAAATGCAATTTACTAAACTGAAAATGCTAAAATATATGCTAAGGATAACTAAATGAGAACAATTTAACTAATAAGTAAGGGGAAAAACCTATGTTCTTTCTAGTACTATCACACCCCCAAAGTTGAGTTTTTACTTGTCCTCAAGTAAAACAAAAACTAGTAAGGTTAAAGAAATTTTTACTAAGGCAAATGATCATTCTAGCAACTTGAACCCTCTAAATTCCCAATGGATGAATCACACTTAGATGAAAGAATATTGCATCGACAATTCATAAGTATGAATGAATAAGGTTGCAAATTCATCAATGCTAGCATCATGTTTCAAACCCTAAGTTCTATCTACCATTATGACATTTATTATACAATATTAATTATTTATATATTATATATTTTTTCGGAATAAGGGATATCGTTGCATTACTGTACCCTTGTTCCTAAGAAGTAATGATGGAGTGCAACAAACCCCTATGTAATTGCGCCGATGCACACTCATGCAGCAACAGCCTTTGGCCAGATTGATTTTTCTAACGCTAGTATTTGAGTGTTCCCTCTTTAACATTCCATACTACACCCACTTTGGAGTGTCTCTAATTTATAACTATATATACATATATAAGTAGCTGTAAAATGTAGATTTATTCAAGATTTAAGGAATGATAGCAGTCATCCATTACTAATGCAACCTAATCCATTCATCAAAGAATTGAAGCTACAACCTTCTGTCAAATTTATCCAACTCATTCATTGATAATTTACATGATTTAAGAATTAAGCATCGAATGTAACAAAAATTTTTGAACAATTTTCATTAACTATAATTAAACCTTGCATGCTTCATTTCTATTTTTTTTAAATGTAGGTGCATTTCCAAGCCCTATGTGCATTCCCCCAAACTTAAAGTTTGCATTGTCCCCAATGCACTAACATGAAAATGTAATGACAATAAAAATGTAATGGCAATATATACTTATCAAAATAAAACCTAAAGCTACATGCAATGCATGAATACTACAACTATAGCTTAAAAGAAACTAACTTAGTTATCCTCAGCTGTCGATGTGGCTGCACGATGTTTCTTTCTCCTCATTCTTTCATTTCTTATCCTTCCCTTTTCTTTTATTTGGGCTTTACACAATCCTCGGGTTGCTCCTCAGTTCCTGGCTCTACCCCGGCATCATCGGCTGCTTCCTGTGTAGGAAAGGCCATCCGGAGTGGTCCAGTGTAGACCACTATTTCTAATGAATTGCATTGATCCTCACTGGTTACCTCAGCAACTTTGCCGGTCTCGCTCTAGCTCACTCCAGATGATCAATATTTAAACCTACAGACTCGGGTGCGGTGACAGTCTTCTCAACAAAATCTTCTTCTTCTTTTTCTTTCTCATTTTCAACTACTTCTTCTTCTTCACCAACAACTTCCTCTTCTACACCAACAACTTCTTTCTCAACAGCAGTGTCCTCTTGATCAGCAAAAATACCATCCTCAAACAAATTATCAGTCTTTCACATGCATTCTTCAATGTCCCTAGATTCCTCTTTTTTTCATTATTAGAGACCTCTACATTGTGTGGGGATGCCATCGATCTGTCTCGGTCTTCTAAGTCATCATTCGAGGAAGAGAGGTTATAATTTAGAATGATTGGTGGAAACACTGGGAAATCTGGTAGTAGGGATGGGCTTAGTTGGCCTAATGTGGCTACAATAGAACTATTCCAGACTCTGGTATAAGCATAAAACAAATTCTGGGATTTCTCCATATCCTCTACTATAGCGACAAGCCTGATTTGCCTATTGTTGATAGAGTTGACCATTTTTTCGACATCTTTCAGTTTGCGCCATAACAATGGCTCTGCATTTAGGTTTGTTCTTTTATTATCGGCTGTGGCTTTGCCCTTTCTTGTCATGCTAGTTTCTGCCTCCTTTAGTATTGGCGTGTCCTTGCCACGAGTCATTCTTTCTACAGAGGCTTCATTGATTGTGCCCTTATTTTTCAAGACTTCCTCACTAGCATGGGCCACGGTTCTTCTTTGCTGGCACAATAACATCAACAGTGATGGGAAAACCACGGTCCCAGTCTACTTTGCGGCGCAGTCAGCAATTTCTTGGTGAAGTATTGTGCCTACATCAAATTTTTTTCCCTTGATGATATAATGTATCATACACATTCTGTCGAGGGTGACTATGGTACTTTGAGTAGAGGGTTTTAGTCTGCAGTTGACAAAATGAAACCAAATTTTTCCTTGTAGCGTCAGGAAGCGATGATGCATTGTATAATTCTTTTGATGGGAACCCGTCCACACTGCTTCCTTGACACACAAGTCTCTCACCAACAAGTCTCGTTTTTCATTTGTGATGTCATCAATGAACTCGGAGTGTTCGTCAACATCGACCTTGGTATTGTAGAACTCATTGATTTTTCCAACGTCCCATGCTATTAAATCTTCTCAAACGAAAATGAATTCTAACTCATGATCGTAGATATTAGCATAAAAATCACGTACTAATGAAGGAGAGTAGCTTCCAGAATGGGTGCAAAAAGTTTCCCACTTTAACTTTGAAATGTTTTTAGAGACTTTTTTACCCAAGTCTTGTTGTGGCGAAAGGGAAATGCCCTGTTCAGGATGGAAGTTTTGCTTCAACATGTTGTTGTGAAATATTTCCTTTACCTTTTTAATCAAAAAGATTACTGGCTCCTTTATCTTCACTGGCCTGGAGGATTCTGATTCATAGATTGTGGTAGCAGAGGACATATGTTCTCCAGCAGATTTGGCGGCTTTCTTGATCGAGCCTCTTGTTTTGACCATCTTTTGTTGATGGAGAATGATTTAAAGTTAAAAATATATGATCTTGAAAAGAGAAAAGAAAGAAAAGTGGTTGCTTGAATGTGTTATAGTCGATATAGTGGGAGAGGATTTATAGTGAGTGAAAGAGGAAGATAGAGAGGCATGTTGTTTTGTGGAGAGATATAAGGCTGGCGGGAATAGTTGTGTCCAATAGAAATTGTGCCCGCTCAGAAGGATCAAACGACTGAGTGATTTTTGATCCAATGATGGAATCTGAATTTCCCTAAATTCTGTTGAGTTATGAATGGTATTACAGACTTATAGAATGTGTTGACAATAAGATTTCAATGCATCAACAATGGTACCTAATTATTCTGTAAAAAGGAAGGGAAATAAACTTTAAAAAAACATAAATAAAATAAACTAAAATCACGAAGCACTAATTAAAAATTAAATCTTTTCGACCAATTTAATGGTTTCTGCCTGCTTTTGATCACTGTTGCTAAAATAGGGTTTCAGCCTCTGTCCATTTACTTAGAATTGGTGTCCATCACGTAAATCTTGAATTGTGACTGCACCATGAGGAAATACGTTGACAACTTCAAAAGGTTCAGACCAACGTGAATGCAATTTACTTGGGTGCAATAGAGTTGAGAATTGAATATTAAAACTTGTTGACCTGCGATAAATTATCGCTGTAAAATAATCTTGTCATGCCACTGTTTGGTCTTTTCCTTGTAAATTGTAGCGTTTTCATAAGAATTTCTCCTAATCTCCTCTAGTTCATTAGTATCCAACAGTCTTTTCTTTCCAGCCGCTTCATAGTCCATGTTCACTTGCTTAATTGCCCATATTGCTTTGTGTTCCAGTTCAACTGGCAAGTGACATGCTTTTCTAAAAACCAATTGATACGACGACATCCCTAATGGAGTTTTGTATGTTGTCCGCAATGCCCATAGAGCGTCATCCAATCGGAAAGACCGATCTTTCCTCGAAGGGTTTACAACCTTCTCAAGAATGTTCTTAATTTGTCGATTCGATACTTCTGCTTGTCCATTGGTTTGTGGATGATAAGTAGTAGCCATTCTATGCTTAACTCTATATCTCTTCAGTGCAGTTATCCTTGGTTGCAATGAAAGTGTGTACCCTGATCACTACTCAATGCCTTTGGTGTGCCAAAGCGGGTGAGTTTATGCTTGTGAAAATTTTTTAGCACTGCCATTGCATCATCCTTTGGAACTGCAACAACTTCAACCCACTTCAAGACGTAGTCAACAACTACTAATATATAAAGATTTCCAAATGAACTCGAAAATGGTGCCATAAAATCCATACCCCAGACATCGAATAATTCAACCTCCATAGTTGGTTGCTGCAACTTTTTATTACGTCGGGATATAGAACCGGTGCGCTGACACCTATCGCATTGATTTACAAAATTGTGGCAATATTTGAATAATGTTGGCCAGTAGAATCCTGATTGGAGAACTTTAGCAGCAGTTCTTATTCCACTGAAATTACCTCCATAAAGAGCATCATGATAATGCTTCAAGATTGAAAGTATCTCCTCTTTTGGAACACAACATCAAATAATGTTGTCATTGCATACCTTGAATAAATACGGCTCGTGCCAATGATACTTCACCATGTCATGAAGAAATCTTTCTATTTTCTGGCCTGTGACACCCAATGTGGGTTTTCCACACACTAGATAATTAACAAAATCCACATACCAAAGAGTTACATCTACAACAAATAACTTCTCATCTGGAAATGAGTCGACAATTTGAAGTATGTTTCCGTCTTCGCTACCAACTTCCAATCAAGACAGATGGTCTGAAACTTGATCTTCTAAACCCTTACGGTCTTTTATCTCGATGTCAAATTCTTGCAACAGTAATATCTAGCATATCAATCTTGGTTTGGCATCCTTTTTCGCAAAGAGATATCTCAACACTGAATGATCAGTGAATACAGTAACCTTTGCGCCGACAAGATAGGAACGAAACTTGTCGAAAGCAAAGACTACAACCAACAGTTCTTTCTCTATGGTGGTATAATTGAGTTGAGCCTTCGTAAGAGTTTTGCTAGCGTAATAGATGGCATGAAATATTTTTCCCTTTTGTTTTCCTAGAACCGGACAGATAGCAAAGTCACTTGTATCGCACATAACTTAAAAAGGTTGAGACCAATTTGGTGCAACAACAATGGGTGCATTCACTAGCTACTTTTTTAACTAAATAAAGGCGTCCAAACATGCATCGTCAAAGATGAAATTTCGATTCTGTTCTAGCAATGGGCATAAGGGCTTTGCAATTTTTGAAATATCTCTAATAAACCTTCGGTAAAACCCCGCATGTCCAAGAAAACTGCGAATACCCCTCACGTTGTTGGTGGAGGTAATTTTTCAATGATTTCCACCTTAACTTTTTCTACTTGAATGCCTTAACTAGAGATGCGGTGTCATAACACAATGCCTTCAGTTGCTATGAAATGACATTTTTTCGAATTCAGGACAAGATGTGTGTCCTCACATCGCTTCAGTACTTTATCCAAATTGTCAGCACAATGATCAAAATCATTCTCATAGACTGAGAAATCATCCATACACACCTCTAAAGAGTCTTCAATCATATCTAAGAATATTGGCATTATACACATTTGAAATGTGGTTGGTGTGTTGAACAGACCGAAAGGAATACGGCGGAAAATGAAAGTACCGAAGGGGCAAGTGAGAGTTGTTTTCTCCTGATCCTTTGGTGCAATAGCAATTTTATTGTACCCAGAATAGTCGTCTTAAAAGCAATAATAGGCCTTTACAGCAAGTCGGTCTAGCATTTGGTCGATGAAAGGAAGTAGGAAGTGATCCTTCTTTGTAGCCGCATTCAATTTGATATAATCCATGCAAACTCGCATCCTATGGGAATACGTGTAAGAATTAATTCGTCCATATCATTGCGAACCATAGTGATGCCATTCTTTTTAGGTACCCATTGCACTGGACTTACCCAATTACTATCAGAAATCGGGTAAATAATTACAGCATTAAGCCATTTTATGGTTTCCCTTTTGACAACTTCCTTCATCTTTTCGTTTAATCTGCTTTGTTGTTCAATAGATTGCTTGCCGTCATCTTCCAACTTGATCTTGTGCGTGCAAAAAGGACTAATACCATGAATATCGGCAATACTCCAAGCAATAGCTCATTTATGTTGCTTGAGAATATGGACCAATTTCTCTTCTTAAGTTACATCTAGTGTTACAGAGACAATAACCGGGAGAGTATTGTGATTACCTGGAAAGATATATTTAAGATGAGGAGGTAGTGGTCTCAATTCCAGAGTAGGAGCTTCCTCAATCTGCCATCCATGCTTGAGTTCAAGATTATTAGCTTTAACCATGTTGTCACAATCGTCTAAGGATTTGACATCAGATGTCACTACAATCTCTTTAGAAAGAACTGTGCTTTGGTCATTGAATTCTTCCTCAATTAGATCATCTAGCACATCGATAGTATGGCATTCTTCTTTGTCCTTATATTGAATAGATTCAAAAACACTGAAGGTGACTTGCTCATCATTAAGTCGCATGGTTAGTTCACCTTTATAAACATCAATAAGAGTTTGGCTAGTGGCCAAAAATGGTCTTTCCAATATAATGAGAACCTCCTTGTCTGCTTCACAGTTAAGTATGATAAAATCAACCGAAAAAATGAATTTATCCACACGAACTAAGATGTCTTTTATTTTCCCTTCAGGTTGAGCTAAGGATCAATTGACTAGTTGTAATGTCACTGTAATAGAATTCATGTGACAAATTTCCAACTTTCTGAAAGTAGATAGTGGCATTAGGTTAATGCTAGCTCCAAAGTCACATAAAACCTCGCCCAAATAATGATTGCCAATTGAACATGGGATGGTAAAGCTCTTAGAATCTTTCAATTTAGAGGGCAACTTGTTTATCAAAATAGCACTACAGCCTTCTGTGAATGTAATAGTTTCAATATCAGTGAGCTTCTTCGTCTTGGATAAGAGATCTTTCATAAATTTCCCATAACTCGAAATTTGTGCCAGAGCGTCCACTAAAGAAATGTTGGTCTGCAGTTGCTTCAGTGTGTCCAAGAATTACTGATACTACTTGTCCTGCTTATTCTTCCTAAGTCTTTGTGGGAAGGGTAAAGGTAGAGATATATTTGCTTGCGCCGACACCTTTGATTGTGACAACAGTTTTGAAGGTCGGAAATTAGGCATATGAGTGACAATTCGTGGAACTTCTTTGTCTAATGCATTGACAAACTGTTCAGATTCAACCTTCTCACCGGTGATCACTCCATCCATATCTTAAGGTGCTACAGTAGAGCCGATAAATGGTTCGCCAGTTTGTTTACCACTCCTAAGAGTGATAGCCTAACAATGTTCTTTCCCCATAGGACTAGGACTTTTCGTGTCACTAGGTAATGAGCATGGTGGTCGAGTATTCAGATTTGAAGTAAGTTGTCCTAATTGTGCATCCAATGCTCGAATGGAATATGAATTCCCTTGTGGGATAGCTTCCATGCAAGTAATATGCTCCCACATTAACGCCTTAAGAGTTGCTAACGGGTTAGAAGTAAAAGTTTGAGTGCACGGTTATTGTCAATGTCCTTCAACATGCTGGTGTGGTATTGAAGAGTGTTGTGGCTGCATCAGATTTTGGTGTGGATGCGTCTAGCCTTGTTGTGGATGCATCTGAGTGTGCTGATTGTAGTTTTGTTGTTGTTGATTGTAATTCCCTTGTCTGGGATTATAATTGCCCTGAGTAGATGTATTCCCATATCTGAATGTCACAGCATTTTGTCCACCATTCTAAGTTTCCTAAAACTGTTGGTTGCGTGCAGAGTTGTTGTAAGAGTTACCATAATAATTGTTGAGGATGTTACTAATATAACATGTATTCTTTGCATGTTGTGGTCAATCTTCATAGCTATGGTTGTCACTACAAATTTCACAACAAAAAGTAGGAATGTCAACTTGATGAGTGACTTGTATAGGTGCAATGTCACTAGTCCCTTGCATATTTTTAATCATGTTTGTGAGAGAAGAAACTTGAGCATTTAGTGCGGTTATTACATCCAATTCAATAACTTCTAGAGTAGTTTTTTCTTGTGCAGCTCTAGAGATAGGGTATTGATAATCATTTTGAGCAATTCTCTCGAGAATTCTTACAACATCTTTATAAGTACAAACTAACAGAGGTCCATTGGCTGATGCGTCAGCAAGATTCCTTGTATGTGAATTCAACCAATTATAAAAAATCTCAATTTGTGTTTCTGGTTGAATGACGTGCATGGGACAACGTCGAAGTAAAGATTTATAACGTTCCCATATGGTGTGAAGATTTTCATCATCCAACTGATGATAAATAATAATATCATTTCAAAGACGAGCATTCATTGTCGGTGGGTTAAATCGCAAAACAAATAGTGTTGCTAGTGCATCCCAAGAAGTAATTAATCTGGTAGGTAGCCCAAAAAACCAAGTACGGGCTCTTCCCTAGAGGTGCTCATAGGCTGGGCCGGGCCCAGAAAAAATTTCGGCCTGCTTCTTAGGCCCGGGCCCGGCCCGGTCTGAAATATGAGCCTGAAATTTTGTCTAGGCCCGATCCAGGGAGAAAATACTGAGCCCGGCCCGGCCCGACCCTTTTTTTTAGCAAACACCAAAATTGTATAAAAAAACTTACAAAATATAATCAACCAACCAAAATATCCATAGTTCCATACATTAACATATTTAATTTCATAACAAAATATAAGTTGTAAGCTAAATTAAATTTTCAACAATTAGAAAGGAAATATCCTAAAAAGCAACCGAAGAAACATCATCCTCATCGTCCTTTTTGCAACCAATTTCTAACATGAAATAAGAATAAATAATTAGATAATCAAATTGATGAAAAATTAATATAAAATTACAATAATAAAATGAGAATAATAATTACCTGTTGAAAATCCCTTAGCTCACATCCAATCATCCAAGCAAACAACGGCTTGAACATGATTATTTTAACAGCTCCTTTTTAGGGCCAATTTCATCCAAACTGCAATTAAGTGCAAAGTATATTCTCTATAAAAAATAAATTAATCAATTTTAATCAGAAAACAAATGTTTCTATGATCATTCATCTGCTAAGAATACATAGATAGGCTTCTTTACCTTGAATGAAATTCAAACTGCATCATAATAAAAGAAAATGTTGTACAAAGTAAAAGAAAAGAAAAGAAAATCAAATTAAATTAAATTAAATTCTAAAAAGAAAATGTAAATGAAAGCTTACGAGAAAGGAAGCTAAGGTAAGCCAATGTAAGCCAAATTGATTTCAATGTCGCTTGTTTCTGCAATAAAATAAAGCAAAAACAAAAAAAGATGAGATTAAATGAACAAATTACAAAGACAGTCAATGATAGTGTTATACTGAGTTGGAATTACATATTTCTTACCTGCGCAAAGTGTTGGGATGTATAGCTAACAAGTTGCAGAAAGGGTTTTAAGATTTTAAGCAATATATCTGAGATAAAACCAAGTTAGAAGTCAGTATTAATCCATCAGCATTGAAATTTTGAAGTAATTGAGGGTATAACTAATGCTATCCTAATCAATCATCAGTGAGGATGAAAAGAAAAAAAAAGGAGTATGGAATGGTAAGGAATCAAATCAAACAAAGAAGCAGTCATGAAAGCAAGCTGACTTGAAAATGGAAATGAGAAAAGTAACTGTAAAGTCAAATGTGTTCCTTTATAAACCGTGTTAATAAGGTGGTGTGAGAATCAACAGTCAAGTAATGTGAGATAAAATCATGGGCCAAACACATTGCATCCCTCAACTTTTGACCTTTTTAAACATTGAAATCCCCTATTTTATTTTTATCAATGTGAAACATCGCAAATCAAAGATCTTGTTAACCAAAGGAGTCCCCAATCATAAAATCACAAAAAAGGGTCTAAAAAAAATCTTAAAGATACACCATGATTTCCATCCTTTTTCTTCTGGAAAACCATCTACATATATGAAAAATAGAAAGGTTTTTCTCTAAAGCAAACAAATCTTTTGTTTCAACACTCTTTTTAACATTTCAGAGGACATAATTATAATGGATTAAGATCAACCAAGTCAAACAAGAAAATGCTAATGTAATATGTATTTCTCTCCATGTTTCTATTTTCACTTAAAATATTTACGTCCAACGATATTTAAACAGATTGAAAAATATATTAATATTAAATCAATAATAACTCGTTAAATGAATACATTACAGTTGAATATGAAATAATCAATCATTTAAGCAGGGAACATACAAAAGTAACAAAATATGGGTTCTATACAATGGCATTAAAGCATTAGTTTGTTTAGAAATTCTCACTAATTTTTTGAGGGAATGCAGGATAATCGACATAAACCTGTATATGTCACTCACTTGGTACCAGTTAACATAGTCTCGGCAATTAGCAATGATAATCGACAATATTGAGTATTGAGATAGAAAATAATATGAGAGGAAAATGAGAAGGGTTAACATCTTAGACGTATAACAGAGATCAACCAGTTCATCAATCCAAAAATAAAAAAGCAAAAAGTAAAAAATTACTTCGACATAAACTAGGGTTAACAACTTAACATTGTTAACAGCAGCAAACTCAGCTTAAAATTCAAAGGTAGAAGACGTAAAAGCACCGCTCTAACCTCTTCTTTTTTCCTCTTCCTTTACCTTTCGATTTCGAGAAGACAGTGCCAGATCTTTATACAGTTGCAAAGGTACCCTTCTTGATCAAGCTTCAGTGCTGTCGATTTTCTTTCTTTCTTGTTAAAGGAATACCCCCTACTAGAGTATTTGTAAGAGCTGATTCTGGAAATGGGTGGAGCCGTGAAGGACCGGAGGTGGAATGGTGGATCGATGGAGGTGGATTTTGGAATTGGGTAAAAAAAGAGGGAGGGAAGGGCTTAGGGATTTTTACGGGTTAAGGAAATAGAAAACCAGAAATGGGAAATAGGGAGGGGAAGGAATTAAGGAAATGATAATTTTTTTAAAAAAATATATATTTATTATATTCGGGCTGAGACCAGGGCTAAAAAAATTTTGCCCGAGGCCCGGCCCGTTTTCTAAACGGGCATCGTTTTTTGCCCAAATCCATATTCTGGGCCTATATTTTTACTCGAATCCTCCTATACTTTGGGCGGGCCATCGGGCCGGGCCGGGCCGTCCGGCACATGATCACCTCTACTCTTCCTTATAAAGAATAAGGAAATAATTGCATCTTCAAGGCATCATCAGGAACGCCTTGTTGACTAAAGGAAGCACAGATTAATAAAAAGGATTGAAGATGTTCTTTCGCATCTTCATGTGGCAGTCCAGCTTATTGTCCATTAGAATTCAACATTTGAAACATTACTGGCTTGAGTTCAAAATTCCAAGCTTGGATTGCTGGCCTAACAACTTCTGGTTGTAAATCATCCAAAATAGGTACAACAAAATCTCTTATAGTCTTATTTTGTATGGGAGCATCTTGCGACAACAATGGGTTATTAATATTTTGTTGTTGCATTGGGAATATGGCTGCATTGTTCCCTGGTAGCGCCATATTTCTTTGTTCTCAAAATCTACTCTGAACAGTCCTTTCAATTTTTGGATCAAAACTGGTAAGAAAATCTGATTTGCTTTGGGTTATAAAACACCTAAATTTAAGTTAAAGAAATAGCAACAAAGAAAAACCAGTTAGTGAATACTAAATATTATATAAGGAAAATAAAGTAAAAAAAGCAAACAAAAACAAAAGTAAACATCAAACAAACGCCATCCCCGGAAACAACGCCAAAAACTTGATCGGTTGTTCACCGTCATAACAATAATGTACAAGCATACACTGTCGATGCAAGCACAGTAGACATATGTGAGTCTATCGGGTATCGATCCTACAGGGATGGTAGTCTTTTGTCTATTAATGTCGGTGCAACAACTAGATAGAAACGAGATAAATTGTGAGAATAGTTGTCGATGCAATAACTTGAAAAAAATAAAATAAAATATGATTATGATAAACTAGGATCTCTAACATGAATCTTCAGCAGAATACTAAGTGCTCACAAGGTATAAAAAGATAGGTGATTGTCGAAACAATAAAATTCAATGTATATCTTACCTAGTGTCACTCCTCTATTTAATCTGAGACTTAAACATGCATACTAACCCGACCTTCCGATGATGGCAATACGGCACTATTAAGAACAAGTGGACTAAATTCCTCTAATCCTCACTCAACTTCCGTTGTAATACTTGTTGGCTCAAACTATCACTTCACTTTTCAGTGTCAGTGACTGCAATAACACTTCAGTGTTAAAAAACATTCAAACCCTAAGATTAAACAATAAAAGCAAGATTGAATAAGATAACATTTCACCAAGAATTCATGTGTACTTCCATACAAACAAAAAATAATCACCAGCATTTAGAAAGAAATAAGAAAGAATCGAGTGGATAATTCTATTCCTAGACAACTCGACTGAATCCCTCTATTCCTTTTTGTCACGCACTTAGGTCTCCTCGTCAGAAGCTAGTTTGCATCTGGTTTTCACGTTGGCTCACTCGTGAGAGGCTTAAGCTGCCATGGCCGCAAGCTTCAAGGTAAGATGATGAAGATGATGATCCGGAAGAAAAACTCCCATTTTCTTCTCACGTCCACATTTTATGTCCTCCTCAAACAGTACAGGTGTCCTTTTCTTAGAATTATTCTATCATTGTACGTACGGGTTGGTTATACCAAACTAGACAACTCACGCAATTTTAGTTCTTATCCGGACAGCTGTTAGATGTGGCGACAATTCTGGACGCAATCTGGAATTAACTCATGCAGCGACATTAATGCAATAAGATAGCAAAATTAAGGATAAAATGCAATTTAGTAAATTGAAAATGCTAAAATATATGCTAAGGATAACTAAATGGGACAAATTTAACCAATAAGTAAGGGGAAAAACCTATGTTCTTTCTAGTGCTATCAGTTGTATGTTCCCTGTAGGTTTTAATGCATGCAAGTCAAGCTATTACACAGCTTGGCACATGGGCGTGTGTGGCTATTTCGAGTGTTACACGGCCTGGCACACGGGCGTGTCACTTGGTTGTGTGACCCAACTCAGAGAGTTACATGAGTAAAGACACAGGCTGGGACACGGCCGTGTGTCCCTATTTCGATTGTTACACTACCTGAGACATAGACGTGTGTCTCAGCCATGTGAGTCACACAAGGCATGGCCACACGGCCGTGTGACCCTTACAGTCTAAATTTTTTAACTTTTTCTTAAACTTTCCAAAATTTTCCAATTTAGTCCTAGAATTTTTCTAAGGTATTTCTAAGGCCTCGATGGCTTAATTAAGGGAAATTATGTATGTGATTGGATGTAATTAGATTATGTTTGCAATGATGTATGAAATGAATGTTCTAATGTTCTGTTTGTACGATAATGCTCCGTAACCCTATTCCACTGATGGATACAGGTTAAGAGTGTTACAGAAAGTGATGACGTCATGACGTCGATCTTGGAACTTTTAAAATCTTGCAATTTGGTCCTAATTCGTGCTTGGGTTGACAAAAGAGCTTTCGTAAGCTCAATAAAAAATGATTGTTTAAGTATAAATTGAATGTGGTTGACATTGAATTGAATTGAATTTGTGAATGATTATTTACTGTATAATTAACTATAGTTGCTCTGACAATGAATGTAGCATCTTGTAGTTCGGACTTGACGACTAGGTCGGGTTAGGGGTGTTACAGCATCATTCATGATGCCTTTGGCATAGAAGTATTGCTCCATTCCTCATAAGAAGTTGTCTACATCTTTTTCGAACCTTGTCCCCTTAAACTCATTCGGCTTGAGGACATTCACCTTAGGATTGGGTGCTACAACTAACACCCATTACCTAAAGTAGCTTTGTAGATAACGAGCTCCCTCTTGAGCTCCTCAATATGTTCATCCAAAGTCGTCAACATGGCATTGAAAACATTATCTCTCACTGTTATCTTATTCACATTAGAATTGAACACCCTTTACATCGCTTCGACATTGAACCGAGAGCCTTCACCACATATTCCTTAAGCTGCTCTTTTTCGAGTTCAGCTCTGTGATACGTCCCTTAACCACCTTAAGTGTTTTCTTTTTACCACCCATGGATTTCTCGAGATTGGTCACTCGACCTTCCAAAGCCGACAACATATCCCTTGATTTACTGCTTTCCTGCCTCTCCCACAGGTCTCCCTTGGCTAAACCTGCTCCTCTACTTCTTTTACCATCTTTCTTGGTGGCATTGATCCTTAGTTATGATCCAACTATCACAAGGCTAAAACTTTAGTTTTGCAAATCGCACAACCTTAGGCAAAAACTTAGCTTCAAATCCACCTAAGTTAGTCTAATTCTCGAAAGATGAGAATTCACAGGAAATTCTTTAAGGCACTAGAATAAAGTGAATGCAAACTTAAAGCAAAGACGCAACAAAAGAATAAAAAAAACCACAAGAAAGCAATGCATACAAGATGTTTGAGTAAATGCTCAAATATATTCAATAACTCTTAATGGAATGATTACAAATGAGGAGAATACCTCTATTTATTGTTGAACTCCTCCAAATCCAACGGTACAATTTAAATTATATTGACGGTAAAGATCAAAGCCTATCTACAATATGGAAGTCCTAAGGGGTTTAAACATTATACAATCTTATCCTTTAGGATTACAAAATATTCACCACGGTAACTCTAATTCTACTGGAGTGTTTCATTAAGCCACTAGGCTTCAAGTAGATAAATTTTTCCATATGTTCCACGAATCGAGCTAGTTTAAAAGGGTTAAATGAACCACATTTAATAGATTAACCTCCATAGGACGTTTTGTGTGCATTCATCAAGACCTTTGATATGCGGTTCGTGATACTAGGTAGCGGTTAAGTGTTGTGTTGCTTTGCTATTTTCATCATAGTAGGTAATTGGCCATATCAATCAATAATAACATAAATAATAATCTATCTACCTATCTATCTATAATTTATAATAATATATAAAAGCATGAGTTTGGAAAAACTTTTGAAAAATATCTTTTATTTTTCATCATAGTATTAAATTAATATTTAAAAATAATTATAATATTTAATTTAGAATTATTGGTTAATAAAATTTGAAGTAAAATAGAAGTCGTGATAATTATACGTTTAAAAATAATTATAATTTAGTAGAAATTATGGTAATTTTGAATGATGTAAAATAGAGTTTATTATCACTTAATTAATATTAGATTTCATTATATTAATTAGTTATTATTTTAAACAATGTTACTTTGCATTAATTACATAAAATATAACTATATTGTATGTTGAATATGTTAGAAAAATTTTAATTATGATTTAGAAATTCTGAATAGATAAATTAACATATTTTAATTATATTAATTATTCAAATAAGACATTATTTTACCTAATTATTGCAGATAAAAAAATTAACATTTTAAAAACTAATTAAATATTAAACATCTAAAATAACTTACAACGCAGGTTACATTAGAAACTAATAGAGTTAAATGAATTAGTAGATTAAAATGATTAATCTATTATTTTATTGGGATTATTCCTTTCAAATAGATTTTTGTATCATTCAATTTGATTTGGATAAAAGGGCTTGGACAATAACATCAACCCAAAATTAAGCTGCAATACAAAATCCGGACCGATTTTGTTAAACCGCTTGACCTTTGGCTCAGAAGGATGCAGGATTTATTAGAATGCTACCCATGGGTCAATATCGTTTGGTCATAGAAACCATGTTTAGGAGGTCTTTACCTAATTATACTTTGGTTGTTTCGCTTGATGTAACGGTGGGTCCTTTCTTTTGGTTGCTTTTGTTGTCTCTTTGTTTAAGTTCGTTGTTTGTCCGAAAGATCATCTGTACATTTCATGATTGAAAAAAGAGTTGAAACGCTTAGTGTTCATTCAATTTGGTTTTGTCAGCCTGAATTACTATTTTAATTTAAATTTAATTATAAAAATATATTAAGATAAAATACTTTTTAAAAATTTGCATTACTTTTTCAAAAAAGTGGCTTTCCAGGTCAACCGAAAGACTTCAAAAAATTCCAAGCTGTGACTAGACCCTCTGGCTCAGGTAATTAAAAGTAAAGATCTCACCACCATTATGAAGTGCAAAGCCAAGCAGTTCTTCAATGTAAAATCAGCTAATGGCTAATCTAATACTATTATAGCAACCGTACATACATGATTAAACTGCTGAATGGCAACACATTTTGAGACCATGAAGCACAGACAAGTTGGAAATTATGGCTTCAGATGTTCCAAATGATGTTTTCATACTTTCTGCAAATACAAGAAAGGAATAGTCATTAGTACTAAAGTTTCCGATAACAAGCAAATGAGCCTAAACTTTGAAGTCGACAAAATGAAATGTTATTCTTACCTGCATTGGAAGGTATAGTTTGAATTCTGGTGGGAGTTCCTCTTCGGAGTACAAGCGATCAGAGAAATATATCCTCCTTAGGCGGCAATTTGCATGTACCTGAACACGTAGAGTCTCGACATAGTTCGTGCCATAGGCCCTTCGAGTATAATCAGCCAGATTCAACTGAATTTGATTCCAACCCTCATCCAATCTCAGTGGCATGGTGCATATATATGGCTTTACTCGAGTGACAGCCTGGAAATTCAAATAAAATTGAGACACCAGGTAATTAGCAATAACAGTCTATAATACTCGTATTTCAGTGCATATCCATAGAAACCACGTAACTAAGGATTGGGTGTGCATGTCAGGTTTCAGGCATATTTTTGTTTTTGTATGTATATATGTATAATATAAGCTTCAAAATATATAATTATAACAGCAAACTGTAGACAATAGTCCATTTTATCAACAAAGTAGCTCAAGTGGTACCATCTACTCAGGGGTTCAAACCCCACCAAGGGTGAGATGCTAACGCCCCCTTGGTGGGTGACTATACGCCCACATATGGTAAAGGCGCTACTGGCTCTGTGAACCAAGCCCTTAGGGCAGCTTCTCACGACATGCTGGCTCTCAGCAGAGTACGGCAGACAAAAACCCCAAGGGACAATACCTTCAATTGTTGGGGGACCAGTTGACTGTCTGATAGACGACACTTCGAAGACTTCTTCGGAAGAAGTCGAACCCCCCCTCCTCCCAAAATGCAATTTTTTGTTGGTAAATATGCCTAATTTCCTTACAATCCCATGTCTATTGTTGAATACTCAATTATTAAGAAGCAGAGAGTTCGATACAATCTACTTTCTTCCTTAAAGCTGCCTAGGTGTACAAAGTGTGTGCCTAATCAAATCTGCCTCACCAGAAATGGCTTAAGGTGCTTTTGTTGTCTGGCGTCATCAACCAAATATCTATTTAGTTATCTGGGAATCTACACTCTACGGAAGAAAAAAAAAAAAAACAGCCTTGTTTTGGTAAGTGCAATAGTGTCCATCCATGACCCATCCATCCTTCACTACCATCAGAGATTCCCCCAAGATGAACAAAAAGGTATGTAATTTCCAACTCGAAAACTAGTAAAAGGGCACACAACACATCGACAGTATATTAACATGACTCTTTTTTCACCTCAACAACTTCTATACCTGTCCAAATGATAGAAAGAGGGCACATTATGATGGCTTCCAACCAGACTCTTTGTTCGTTATCATATATTTCCTGACCAAATTCATATTGATGGAAAGTGGCCACATTTCAATCTCATATAATTCATACAAAATATGACAACAGTGGTGACGACCTAAACATGAAAATTCTCCAATCCATAGGCATATCAATAGAAAGAGAGCACTTCGGACCCAACTCTCTATTGACCACCTTTATCGATTTCCTAATGCATAGCTAACAATAAGAGAACATATATTGATATCTTATAATCGATAAAACCAGGAAAATATCAATAGAATGACAACATAATACTTCCCCATCAAATTAGACTCAATAAACCGCACTCTAAATCGTGGCATATAACTATCATTAGATAAATCTCAATAATGCAACCTACTAAACCATGGGTGAGTCTTAAAATTCATGGATTTAAACCACTAAAGTATGACCACATCAACTAATAGTGTTGCAACATATAGCATATTTTCTAATTCAACTATCTAAATACAATCAAAATTATATAATCTAAAAATATTTGTAGTATTAGAAAAATTAACAGACTTACATACTTGAAAGTTAGAAGCACGAAAACGACGCCGGACGTTCTTATCATCGAGAACTTGGATCTCAAAAGAGAAATATTTCTTCAAGTTTTTAACAATCATAACCAAGAACGGAAGCTTAATACCCAGCGTTGCAGCAGGGTCAGCTGGGCAAGTGATAAAAGTTGATTGAATATTTGATCCAATTATTTCCAGCACATTCGATTGAATGTCATCATCATGGGGTCGTTTAACATGCCCATTTTCAACTGTAAATCAATCCCAACAAGTTGAATATGTAAAATTACCAAACAAAATCATCTAAAGAAATGCAATTTAATGGTGACAAAAAAAAGAGGCTCCGTTTATATATGATTATACTGACCTTCTTTATCCCAGATTTGCAGAGGTTTGCTCCTGTAAAAAAGCCAAAAAAATGTAAAGAAAAGAACAAATAAAAATACCCAAAAAGAGAAAATTGAGTATATCGTAAAAAGAAACTGAAAGAATATAAAAAAAATACCCTAGGCTGTATAAGATTGAGAGAAACCCAGATTGAAAGGTATTTTTAAACATGTTCAAAATCAAGGGTTATTAGAGAACTAGGGATTGTTTCTCTTGGGAAAATTCGACAAAACGGTTCTACAGAGCTTACCATCGGCTCACCTTTAGAATCAGCTTTTAAAACCGGTTAATCCGGTAAAAGAATAATAAAAGGGAAATTCTAATTTTTGTACCTGAATTTTACTTCAATTTTCAAAATGGTACTTCACATTTTTTTAATGCAAATTGTTACCGAATTAGGCTTCCACAGCTTATATTTAGGATTGATTTTGTAACACCATTAAATAAGATCACCTTGTTACACGTGGTATAGACATTAGCTAATCAACTATCATGTCAACAGCAAAAATATTAAAATATTTTTCATAAAAATTGAAAAATATTTACAAATTTAGAAAATTTAAAGATTAAAAAATTCGAAACATATATAATTCAAATAATTAATTTTTTGAAAAATATCTAAATATTTATAAAATTATTGTGTTTTTATAAAATTTTAATAATTATTGAAATTTTAATAATTTTTGAAATTATATATATTGCAAATTTGGAACTTTCTAAACTATTAATATTTCCCTTTTATGAATTTTTTAGTTTTATATTTTTCTTGGTTTTTTTGTGATTTTAAATAGTTTTTCAACTCTTTGAATTATATATATTTTAGTTTTTTTTGTAATTTTATAAAATTTAAATTATTTGTCTATTTTTTTTAAAGATTTTTTCACTAAGGAGAATGTTTGGGAGAAGAGGATTCATCACTTTATTACTTGTTGCGGTTGTATACACTTGTATATTTCCATTGTTCCAAGGTGTTGCTGTGGGAACGCGCATGGCAATAGAAGCCTGACTTTGTTGAGTTGTCGAGGCAGTATCAATACCCTGAAGCTTGACAAAAATTGCCCTTATTAGTCCACCCTTATTAGGGGTAATATCCTCAGCATCAGTAAGAGGAACATTAGCAGTCTTGCATAATGTAGTAATGAGGGAAGGAAAATTTAAACCTCCAGCATCCTTCTCAACACAACGATGGACTTCTTGAAAAATAATCCTTCCCACATTAATCGTTCTTCCTTTAATAATAGAATGCAACAACAATATCCTTTCATTGGAAACAGTGGTATTGTGCATGGATGGCATAAGTCGACTTTTCAAGAAATGATACCACACTTTCCCAATCGATTTTAGTGAAGCCTTTTCAACAGTGTAGCATTCCTGACTAGAGACAATCCATTGTGTGCCCTCAACACATAAATCCTTCAAAACTTGTGTCAAACCCTCATTTGTGATGTTATCCACAAACTCGGTATGTTCATCTTGTACCTTTCTAAGGCCAAACTGGGCATTTATATGGTCCTCATCAAATGGTACAGAAGTGCCTCACACATAGATGAAAGGAGAATCAAAGGAGTTCACATGGGCATAGAACTCCCTAACTACTCTGCCTAAAATATCATCCGGGTGCAAACAAAAAATGCTCCACCCATGCTGCTCTACTATCGACAATATAGACTCGTCATACCCCATATAGGGTTCGTCCTTAAATAAGAATCCTTACTCAAAACAAAAAGGGACGTTTTAAAATATTATTTGAGTACCTCGTAACCACAACAGAGTTGATGAATGTCTTTGGTTGAGATACGCCAATGTGCGATGATTCCGCGGTTTTAGAAGCATTCTTGACTAGAGCCATTAAGAAAGAATAAAGAAAATGGAGTAGAGGTTGAAGATAAAGAAATCATAAAGGTGAGAAAGCCTTATGAGATACGTAAAATGTGAATAGTTGGGGAGAGAAAAATAAGGGGGTTAATGTTAACAATTCCAAGGAGGATGAAACGTGTTAGGGAAGTTTATGACGTGGCGAGAAGAAAAGAAAGAAATAAAATCTTGGGAGGGAAAGATAAAATGACCTAGCCCTACAATATAGGCTTACTTCATAAGGCTCCCAAAAAAATATTAGGTTAAACTGCTCAAGGATCCTCTCATTTGGACTTTTCTACCTGGTCAACCTTTGATAATTTAACACCTCACCACCCAGTTTGGTATGGCATAGTACTCCTATGTAATGCTACGACAATCGTCCTCCCAGTCCACACTAATAAGATTGGTCTTTTATCCTGCCTTTGAAAAGCTGCACTAATGTATAAAAATCATAAATGAAACAACATGAAATAAAAATTTAGTACATAACCAACGAACAAAAATAACTAAAAAATAAAATAAAAAATAACCAACGTTTGCCAGGCCTTGTGGGTAACATAGACTGGGTTAGTTAGGCTGTGTGGGCCACACAGACGTGTATTAGGCTGTGTGTCAGTCCGTGTGGGCCATATAGGTTGGGGTAGTTAGGTCGTGGGGGCCACACAAGCTTATGGGCCCATTTTTTGTAAAATTTTGTTAGGGTCATATTTGAAGTGCGATTCAAAATTAATCATTTCATAGGTTCTGAAATATGTCATGTATGTATTATGAATACGAAATTTGATATTCTGCCTTTGTTCATGTGATTTCTAAAAATATGATATTAAATACTGGTATTATATGTGTAACATTTGAGAGCATGTTTATGGTATAATTTTTGTTTCTGGTCTGTAATTTGAGAATCTATTTAAGCATGATTCATTTATGTGCATCTGAGCTTGTAATATGTTCTGACATGTGCATTGGGGTGTGATATTGATGTGATGGAGAAAGTATTCTAGCAGTTTAACTGCATACTAATATTAGTAAGCCATCATTGCCGAGCAACCTGCGGTGATGGGTCATCGTTGCTGTGTCACACCCCAAAATTGGGCCTAATAGCTTTGAGGATAATTTAGAGATTTTAGCTCAAAATGTGTTCAGAAATTCGAAGCTTGGTAAACCGGAAATGTCTTTATCTATGGCTTTTTGAAAGTTAAATCAATTTTTGAAAATGAAGTAGAAAAGACCTTTAATTTTAAAATATGGACTATTTTGAAAAATGGGTTAAAATTAGGAGTACCATAAGGGTAAATATACAAAATTTTAAAATTGACGTATTTCTTTCCCCCTACCTGTAGTAAACTCATGAAAACTATTTTCCCCTCACCTCTTGTTGTCGTTCCTTGATTTTTCCAAACCCCATTCATCTATTTTGATATTCCAAACTCTAATAATTTGATTTCCATCAAATTTTAAACACCAAATCCCTCCCAAATTCAAAGAGGAACACTAAAGACACCATTAATTTTGCTATTGTTCAAACTTGTGGGTTTCCGTATTTTTAACAAAACATTTTTTTTCTCTCAACGAAGGTAATGTTTCTTTTTCCTATTTGTTTTTGATGATATCTAGCTTTTTAAATTGAGTTTTTATCTATTGAATCAAAAGTTTTGAATAAATGTTGAGATTTGGGGCGTTAATGGTAAAATTCAGGATTTTGAATGAAAATAATGTTTTAAAGTGTTTTTCAACTTTTTTTTGATGTGATTAGAAGGTTTCTAAAATTTTCCTAAAGTTTTGTTAATGAATTCTAAAGTTTTATTGAGTTTTTGTAAAAAATGGCCATTGTATGTAGAATTTTTAGAACCATGAACCTGTGTAGTTTTGAGTAGTTTAAAGGTTGTGAAATATTCTTGGAAATATAATTTGATGATTAGAATCAGTTTTATGCGATAAGAACGAGCAGGTGATGAGATTTTAGCGTTTTGGCTAAGCTAGTCAAAATTTCATTTCCAAAAGAAACTAGCTTAAGCCTGCATTTTTGGTTGCTTTGGGTGTGTCTATGGCTGAGTATTAATTGTGTTTCTGGTGTGATTTACTTTGGTGAAGCTTTGGAATTGTTAGGACCTTCTTCGACCAAGGCAAAAGGGAAGGAAAAGCTAATTTAGGCTTTCGACATTTAGGGAAAAGCGCGAATGGTGAGTGTTTGGAATCATTGCTTGTAGACACGATTCATAATGTGACATGTGATATATGTTTGTAACGAATATTTTGAATGTTTTAATTTTGGGTATGTTACACATGCCAAATGACAGTGGTGATGTTGTGCTTATTATGTGAATATGCAGTGAAAGTGAACAGAAAACGATAAGTAAAATGTGTGTATAATTGCAGATATTTTGGCCTTGTGATCTTCGAGACCGTTGGATATAGTTGGCGTGCCATAGGTTTTGTGAGTACTCACCCTTGTGTTGTGTTGTAACGCCTTGAATAATTTATTTCTATTTTTGTAAATCTTGACATAAAACATGTATATGCTTCAATGGTTAAGTGATTAGGGTGTGTATATGAGGTCTTGGGTTCAAGTCCCACTTTTAGAAAATTCTGTTATTTTTGGTCTTAGTCTTATACTTGTTGGGGTGGGCCTATGAAATATTGCTGGTAAACTTATATCAAAATTAGCCTGCTGGTTCTAGTGGTAAAGAGTTAGTGTGTTGGAGGTCCTATGTTCGAATCCTTGCTTAAGCATAAGTGTTAATTTTTGCTTTGGTTATCTGAGAGAGTTTGGGTGGAGTTAGAATTATGATGTGGTTGTGTAACACCCTAAACCCGGCCTAGACGTCTAGACCAAGTTTGGAGAGTCATGTCATCCGCACTAAAATTATACTATCATAACACAGTCGAATTGAACCACTCATTACGTAACATTCGTCACAACAATAATTTAAAACATATAACATTCATAAATTCCATAACATCATAGAACATAAATCCCTAATAGTAATGCTTAAAAGAAAAGATAATAGTTTGACCGAGCTTTTGCGACATTGACCCGATCAAGATTGCGAACCATCTAAAATCCAATAAATAAAAGGGTGAGTTGTGAACTCAGTGTATAAAAAGAATGTAATTCAACAATGATTGGTTATATAGAAATTCCACTTCAAAGATTCAATTTGACATAGAAGTATGTTCAGTCTAGATTCAGAGCAGAGATGTTACACATATGTACATATATACAATTTCAGTTCAAATATGGTTCAGATGCAATATTCCTATTTACGTCCGCTACACACCGTCTTCGGCCATTCCAACATACCACTATGGATATTTAATGCCCGTCCATCCCTACACACCTTTAGAGTGTTCATTGACACTTTCACAGAAACGCAGCTTAGCTGCTAGATTAATATGTGACAAGCGTTAAAACTAGAGTAATACTCATTGTGGCGTAGCCACGATTTTAGTACAAACTCCTTCCTTCTTCACAACCTCCCAACACATGCCAATGTAGAACACAAATACCTGTAACATATGATCAGTCATTCTAACTCATTATACAATTAATTAAGATAGTTCCAAAATAGAGTAGATATCACAGTGCACATATAATATTGTTACTCATGGATCAGTCCAAGTGTATCAGACAATTCTCACATAACCAAATTCGATTATTCGTACGTTGAGGAAACCAATATCAAGGTTAAGTAACATTCTCGGCTTCAAAAGATAGTTTTTAGGCCCAATAACCTGCCACATGGCCTGGTCACATGCCCGTGTGCCTTGGCCAGCGAGTTACAAGACCTGGACACACGCCCATGTCCTTGCCCGTGTGACATACATGGCCTGGGTACACACTTATGTCCCTGCCCGTATGGCTTTTGTGCCACAAATAGCGAGTTAAACGACCTAGACACACGCCCGTGTTCGTTGCCCGTGTGAACCCTGCACTAGCATGGCCACACATGGCCTAGACACATGCCCGTGTGGTTGCTTGTGTGGCCCCAATTCAGTAAACTGTGATTTACATGGCCGTTCACATGACCTTTCACAGGCTCGTGTGGCCCACATGGCCTAGTAACACATCCGTGTGCCTGGCCGTGTGGCATCGACAACCGCCATTTTTGGCGATCTAAAACTTGTGAACTTAAAGTTTTCGGTATGCACCTGATTTAGTTTTGACTGGGAAACAACACTAAGACTACCCGGAACCTAATGAATCATTCAACAACCAATCACACCATCAATTTCAATATTTAGCAAAATTAAACCACCGTTAAGATTATGTCAAAAGATTCGACGCAATTCCAACTCAATTCGTATACTCACCTTGCACGAAACAGGAGAAATCAAACTAACACAGTGCATTAACATCTCTTGCAATATCCTTGCCTAAACAAAGTAACTAGTCGGGTGTTTAACAGAACATCAAGTAAACAAGCAAAATCCCGTTTCGACAGAAATGTGCTAACACAACAGAAATCGCAAACGAAAGAAAATCACAATGGAACTTACACAATATCGACCTTACATGCAACAAGACTTCCCAATTTACATAAAATCAATAGTAGAAAAGAAGAAAATAAAAAGAAGAAGAACAAAAAAACAAAGAACTTAAAAGTTTTTAGAAAAGAAAAGAAAGATAACATTTCCTTTGAAGGTTTTAAATTAACCATCACCCCTTCCGGCATTTGCAAAAAATTATATATTTCCTAACCTATACGATGGGATTCGAACTCGGAACCAGACAGAATACAGACAGATGCTTAACCAGTGAACCAATAGGCTTATTCTTGACACCGATTTACCCAAAATTGCACTTAACCACCTAACACGTGGGTAAGGGTATATTTTTAAAAATAACAAAACTTTTAGTAATGCAACTCAAACTCCAGACCTTAAGCACAGAAGCAGAGCATAGAACCATAGATACATAAGTTAATTACTGCAGATTCTCATAATTAAACTCTTAAATTTTGAGGGCGTTACAACTCTCTCCCCCTAAGAAAATTTCAGCCTCAAAATTTTAACTGAGTCAACAGATATGGATATAGTTGTTGGATTGATTCTTTCGTTTCCCACGTGTCTTCCTCAGTACTGTGGTTCCGCCATAGGACTTTCACTAGAGGAATCATTTTCTTCCTCCACATCTTAACATCATGTTCCAAGATTTGGACAGGTTCCTCTTCAAATGTTAAATCTAGTTACAATTCAATCTCGTCAATAGTAGCAATATATGATAGATCCGACCGATATCGTCTCAGCATCGAGACATGAAATACATCATAAATTTATTCTAATTCTGAGGGTAACTCCAACTGATACGCAATAGGCCCAACGCACTTCAGAATATGGTAAGGTCCAGTGAACCTCAGACTTAGCTTACCTTTGCGCCCAAATCGGAGAACCTTATTCCAAGCTGATACTTTTAGAAACACTTGGTCACCAACCGAAAACTCAATATCCTTTCTTTTTAAATCCGCATAAGACTTCTTTCGGTTAGAGGCTACTTTCAGATGATCACGAATCACTTTCACAGTGTTCTCAGTTTTAGAGACCAATTCAGGACCCACTATCCGATGTTCACTTAACTCAGTCCAGCATAACGGAGTACAACACTTACGACCATATAAAGCGTCGTAGGGTGCCATCTGAATACTATGACCCAAACTGAGTCCTTTTTAGTAGGAGTTAAAGGCAACCCTGTAACAAAATCCATTATTACTCACTCCCACTTCCATTGTGGAATCTTGATGGGCTGAAGCAATCCGGAGGGCAACTGATGTTTGGCCTTAAATTTTTGACACGTCAAACAATGGGATACAAAAGTGACTATCTCTCGTTTCAATCTGGGCCACCAGTAAAACTCTCGAAGATCCCGGTACATCTTGTTCCCACCAGGATGCATAGCATAAGGGCTATTATGTGCCTCTTGCAGGATCGAATGCCTTAATTCCTTGTCATTTGGTACACAAATCCAACTTTTGAAGCACAACACATTATCGCTGTTCAAGCTAAAATCAGAATTCTCATTCGAGTCAACATGCTGCATACGCTAGACTAAGGACTCATCACTTAATTGCTTAGCTTGAATATGCTCTACCCAAGAAGCTACGAAGCTAAGATAAATTTTTTGGCTGTTTCCACTCAACAACAACTTCGATTTTCTTGGGATCAACTCGGATCCTCTCTGCTGTCACCACATGACTCAAAAAGGCAACTTCCTGCAATCAAAACTCACACTTGCTGAACTTGGCGTACAACTGTTTTTCTCGAAGTATCTGAAGTAGAATACGAAGATGATCATCATGTTCAGTTTCAGTTTTAGAGTAGATCAAGATATTATCGATGAAAACCAGTAAAAAATGATCCAAGTACGGTTGAAATACCCGATTCATTAAATCCATAAACGCTACTGAGGCATTGGTTAATCCAAAAGGCGTTACCAGAAACTCGTAATGTCCATAACGAGTCTTGAAGGCAGTTTTGAACACATCAGTCTCTTTGACATTGAGTTGATGGTAACCAGAGCGTAGGTCAATTTTAGAAAAGACGGACGCTCCTCGAAATTGGTCGAATAATTCGTCAATCCTCGGTAACGGATACTTATTCCTGATTGTCAACTTGTTTAACTGCCTATAATCAATGCACATTCTAATCGAACCATCCTTCTTCTTAACAATCAATACCGGTGCCCCCCATAGAGACAGACTCGGTCAAATAAATCCTCTATCGAGGAGTTCCTGAAGTTGCGCCTTTAATTCGGTCAGCTTTTTTGGTGCCATGCGATAAGGCGCAATGGACACTGGAGTTGTACTTGGTAACAAATCAATTCCAAACTCCACCTCTCTATTCAGGGGTACTTCGGGAAATTCCTTGGGAAAGACGTCTGGGAATTCCCTAACGGTACGGATATCTCCCAGTAAAAACTTTTCGTGAGCAGTGTCAGATACGTAAGTAATGTATGCCTCGCACCCCTTTTGGACTAACTTATCTGTTACAAGAGCAGAGATTACATTAGAGAGGTAATTTCGATGCTCACCAATCATAACCACCTTATCATTCTCCGTTGATCTCAGAGTAACCCTCTTGGTTGCACAGTCTAGACTGACCCGATACTCAATGAGCCAATTCATTCCCTGAATTAAATCAATCTCATTAAAGGGTAATTCCATTCGATGAATTAGAAAAACCAAACCCAAGCTCTAGGGGTACTCGTCTGTATACTCTATCAACCTAAATTGATTAACCTAAAGGACTAATCACGAAAAACTCTTTGGCAGTATTCTCAGCTGTTAAACCCAAATTTACAGAACACTAGCTATGTACGAGTGAGTAGAGCCAATATCAATGAGAGCATAATACAGAACAAAATGAATAAAGAAGGTACCTACAATGACATCAGCATCATTGATCTCCTTGCAGCGTCTCGCCGCATAAACTAGTACCAACTGACGAGCCTTAGCCTAACCTACACCTCTACCCGGTGCTCTCTATCCTCTCCTTGATCCATTGCCACCCCTACTAGTACCACGACCTCTGAATGGTTGCTGAACCTCTCTTGGAGGTCGAACAAAATTTAGAGCCGGAGTCTGTGCCGTAACTGGCACTGAATCAGGTTGACAGGGGCAATCCCTAACACGATGCTCCATCGAACCGCAATGGAGGAACGCTTCTAATTTCCTCTAGCACTCATCTGGGTGGTGCTTCCCGCAATCACTGCACAGCTCGATCTCAGTCACTACAACTGATGCCTCAGTCCTCGGGGGCCTATCGAATCTTGCCCACTTCTTAAGGCGTTTAGCAGTATCAGAGGAACCTGAATCCCTCTTAACCTTATTCTGATCCTTCTCACAGTCACACCGCTCACGCTCAGTGCGCTTCAGTTCTTCTACTATTTTTGCCTTGTCCACTAGAACCACAAAAACCCGCTCCCTCTGAGGAGCTATCAGAACTCACAGATCATATCTTAGTCCTTCCTTGAACCTCATGCTACCAGTGTCTCTGCATACCTACTCAGTCATAGAGACTTAGCCTCATACTCAGTGACGGACCATTCGTCCTGAACTAGGCTCGTAAACTCACGTCGGCGAGTCTCAACATAACTCACCCCCGTATATTTACCCTGGAAGGCATTCTTAAAATAGTCCCAGATCACTTGTTCAGGTTGGGCACCTTGCTCAGCAGTTAACCACCACTGATAAGCTTCGCTCTGGAGTGGGGACACAACACCCCTCAATTTCTTAGTAGGAATACAGTTAAGGTCTGTCATAACACCCCGTATATTTACCCTGGAAGGCGTTTTTAAAATAGTCCCAGTTCACTTGTTCAGGTTGAGCACCTTGCTCAACAGTTAACCACCACTGATAAGCTTTGTTTTAGAATAGGGACACAACAGCCCTCAATTTTCGAGTAGGAGTACAGTTAAGGTCTGTTGTAACACCATGCATATTTACCCTAGAAGGCATTCTTGAAATAGTCCCAGTTCACTTGTTCAGGTTGAGCACCTTGCTCAACAGTTAACCACCACTGACAAGCTTCGTTCTGGAGTAGGGACAAAACACCCATCAATTTTTGAGTAGGAGTACAGTTAAGGTCTGTCATAATACGCTCGGTAGCCTCGAGCCAATATTCAGCAATAGTAGGAGCGACTCTTATAATGCCCCTAAACAGTTCAACACCATTTGACCGGAGTCGTTCAGTAATCGACCCTTGACATCCAAATCCTGAATAGGTCCCAGCTGTTAGAGTATGCCCAAAGATCAATCATGAGATGGTTGTAATAACATACTTGATTTATCATGTTTATTACTATAAGGCGTTACCATTATTATTTCAGTTTATTTTCTCTTTGTATAAATAAACTATTTTATAATAATGTCCTGAGAATAATATGATTATTCTTAAATGGTCCTTAGTCAAGTATTACTGTTGGCTAGGACAACAATAATGCATTAAGACTAACACATAGTTGATTGATGATAAAGAGTTGTCAGTGATATAGAATGTCAAAATCGATGCATGAATATGTATGTTAGAGAACAACATATTGGACTGACCCGTTATGGGTATGTTTTTTGGATTATTATGTAATTGTCACAACATTACTCATAATATGTATATGATCCTCAGACTTGAGATCGTCATAATCCTAACATCGTGAGATGTATATTTTGATCTGATCAAACGTGCATAATCAGAATCGGTTGTTCTATAAAGGTCGATGTTGGATATACCACGATCTGTGTAGAGGGATATGGTTGATCGATATAGGATAAGTCCCTCCTACATAATGGGAGTAATATCTTAGGCCACTTGATTGAGTGAGACTAGAAATGCATGGCCATGCTCAAATAAGCTGATATGAGATGTCATACTTATTTGTATATCATAGTCTACTTAAGATATCAAGGAACATGGAATGAACTATGCAAGTGTGACTATTCCATGACTTGTGTCCAATCTAGAGATAAAAGATTTAAGGATTATTGCATAAAAGGTTAATCATAAAAAAATTAAGTCGAATCATGATTTCTTGTGACTTAGGTAGCAATTATGCATTGCTAGGTGCCACTCATTGTTTGTAACATTGGAATCGTTCTAGTATTACTGCTAACGTTACAAGAACCTACAGGGTCACACCCTATAGTTGAAATGAACGGAATAAAATATAGTTGGTATTGTGTTTGGTTGTCGCTTGAATTAAATTAATTATAGAATTAATTTAATTGGGTAATCAAATATCGAATACATTATATGTACAAGGTTGTTGTGCGATATCGAGAACATGAATTTGGTTCAGATATAAATTCAAATAAATATATAGTTTATCAAATCATTATTATAATTAATGTAATTATAATTTTCGGTTTAAAAACATTATTATATTTATTTAATTTCTAGAAACCCTAAAAAATAGATATAAAATCCCGTTTTTTCTTTGCTTGGTGGGTCTAGCAGCCATCAAACCAAAGTCTTTTGCAAAACGGTTTTGGGGATTCCTTCCGTTCATTATCAGCTGGGTGGATTATGTAGAGGCTAGAATTACGATAGATTGCGGCTTGGTTCAATAATAGGTCAGATTACTCATTGCCGAGGTGTCGCTGTCTACTCAGAATAAAGATTTGGTAATTTCGAAACCTTTGTTTCACCCCGATTCGTTCCTCACACATGGATCCATGGTTAGGATCGCCGAATGTTTTATTTTTCCGCTACGCCGTAGGGCTGCCGGTGTTCTAACACCAGCGACCCTCTCACAGTGCGTCGTCCCTAGTCGTCGAAATTTGGGACTTCGTCTCAGCAATGGAAGTACCAACAGTCTCGTTGGTCTCTAGATTGGGCATACTACCCAAAGAGGATGACTCAATTCGAGCTCCTCGGCATCCTCGACGCCCTCCGTATGCCACGTCCACGACTACCATGTGAACTTATTCTGGCAATCTAGCTACAATATCAGTATACATAGATCAGTTCAGACATCCAACTGGATGATTTCACCAGTCCACATCAAACATTTTACCCACAATAGTTTAAGGGTTATAATCTTTATAACAGAACATAAATACTTACAGGGACATCATCGAAGGCTTAGTCGTCCACTAGAGTTTCAGTGTTTCTATATTAGTTCAGATACTAATTATCACTAAGCTACTTTTCTCACACATTATGAGCCCAAACACAGCCCGATTGTTGATGAACCTAGCTCTGATACCACTAAATATAACACCCTAAACCCGACCTAGACGTGCAGACTATGTTTAGAGAATCACGTCATCTGTACTAAAATTCATACTATCATAACACAGTCGAATTGAACCATTCATTACGTAACATTCATCACAAAAATAATTTAAAACATATAACCTTCAAAAATTCCATAACACCATAGAACATAAGTACTTAATAGTAATGCTTAAAAGAAAAGATAATAGTTTGACTGAGCTTCTGCGACACTGACCCGATCAAGATTGGGAACCACCTGAAATCCAATCAATAAAAGGGTGAGTTCTAAACTCAGTGTGTAAAAGGAATGCAATTCAACAATGATTGGTTATAAAGAAATTCCATGTCAAAGATTCGATTTGACATAGAAGCATGTTCAGTCCAGATTCAGAGCAAATATGTTACACATATGTACATATATACAATTTCAGTTCAAATATGGTTCAGATGCAATATTCCTATTTACGTCCGCCATACACCATCTTCGGTCATTCCAACACACCACTATTGATATTTAATGCCCATCCATCCCTGCACACCTTTAGAGTGTTCATTGACACTTTCACAGAAACGCAGTTTAGCTGCTAGATTAATATGCGACAAGCGCCAGAATCAGAGTAATACACATTGTGGCATAGCCACGATTTCAGTACAAAATCCTTTCTTCTTCACAACCTCCCAACACATGCCAATGTAGAAAACTAATACCCGTAACATATGATCAGCCATTCTAACTCATTATACAATTAACTAAGATAGTTCCAAAATAGATCACAGTGCACATATAATATTGTTACTCACGGATCAGTCCAAGTGTATCAGACAATTCTTACATAATCAAATTCAATTATTCGTAGGTTGAGGAAACCAATATCAAGGTTAAGTAACATTCTCGACCTCAAAAGATAGTTTTCAGGCCCGATAACCAGACACACGCCCTGGTCACACGCCTGTGTGCCTTGGTCGTGTGGCTTTTAAGCATAAACAATGAGTTACATGGCCTGGACACACGCTCATGTCTTTACCCGTGTGACACACACGGCCTGGGTACACGCTCATTTCCCTGTCCATGTGGCTTTTGTGCTACAAATAGTGAGTTACATGGTCCAGACACACGCCCATGTTTGTTGCCAGTGTGAACCCTATACTAGCATGGCGACACACGACCTAGACACACGCCCTTGTGGTTACCTGTGTGGCCCCAATTCAGTCAACAATGAGGTACACGGCTGTTCACATGGCCTACCACACACTCGTATGGCCCACACGGCCTAGTCACACACTTATGTACCTGGCCATGTGGCGTCGACAACCACCATTTCTGGCGATCCGGAACTTGCAAAATTAAAGTTTTCTATACGCACCTGATTTCATTCTGACAAGGAAACAACACGTAAACTACTCGGAATGTAACTAATCATTCAACAACCAATCACACCATCAATTTCAATATTTAGCAAAATCAATGCACCGTAAATATTATGTCAAAAGATTCGAAGCAATTCCAACTCAATTCGTACACTCACCTAGCAGGAAATAGGAGAAATCAGACTAACATGACAGGTTAACATCTCTTGTAATATCCTTGCCTAAACAAAGTAACCAATCGGGTGTTTAACAGAATGTCAAGTAAACGAGCAAAATTCGGTTTCGACAAAAAAATGCTAACAAAATGGAAATTGCAAACGAAAGAAAATCACAATGGAACTTACACAGTATCGACCTTACAGGCAACAAGACTTTCAAATTCACATAAAATCAATTGCAGAAAAGAAGAAAATAAAAAGAAGAAGAACAACAAAAATAAAGAACTTAAAAGTTTTAGAAAAAGAAAGAACGATAACATTTCCTTTGAATGTTTTAAATTAACCACCACCCATTTCAAAATTTGAAAAAAAAATATATTTCCTAACTATACGATAAGATTTGAATTTGGAACCAGATAGAATACAGACAAATGCTTAACCAGTGAACCAACAGGCTCATTCTTAACACTGATTTACCTAGAATTGCACTTAACCACCTAACACATGGGTAAAGGTATATTTTTAAAAATAACAAAACTTTTAGCAATGCAACTTAAACTCCAAACCTTAAACACAAGAGCAGAGCACAGAACCACAG
The DNA here is from genome assembly GCF_025698545.1 of Gossypium raimondii. Classification (NCBI taxonomy): domain Eukaryota; kingdom Viridiplantae; phylum Streptophyta; class Magnoliopsida; order Malvales; family Malvaceae; genus Gossypium; species Gossypium raimondii. Next base: position 35,030,638 of record NC_068566.1, read on the forward strand.
ATACAAAAGTTAATTATTGTAGATTCTCACAACTAAACTCTTAAATTTTTAGGGCGTTACAAGTTGAGAGTTAGTGGGTTACTTAGTGGGATAATGAGGGTTGAGATTTATTAGGATAGAACCTATTTTAATTTTAATTTTTTTTATTTTTCTCTTTTCTCAATCTCTTCCCAAGAAAATTCTGACGTTAGTTTTCCCTTTCGAAGCATATTTCCTGTCAATTGAAAAATTCCTTTTTCCTTGCCTTCTATTTTCTATCACAATTTTGTTATTCAATCTCGGTATTCCACTCCTTCGGTGTTTTTGTACGATTTGGCAAGTGTAAGGGGTGATTTTTCGTGTAGGCTACGGAATCATTTTTTTCTTCTTTAGCTATTCTAAATCAATTCTATCCTTCCTTTTTTGGAAATGTGGTTTTGGGCTGTTGGTTATGAATCGTGAGGAATGGAATTTTCCTCTTGCAGAATCGTAGTCGGGTTTGTTTGAGAAGTTGGGTAAGTATCGAACACTTGAATTTTACTGTTGTCGGTTTTATTGGTTTGATTTAGTTATGGATTAAAACTAATTTTAGAAAGCATGCGATGTCAGTTTTTAGGTTCTGGTCAGGTTGAGTTTACAGTAGTATCAAAACCGTACAAGGTGTGTACCCCAAACACAAAAAATTGAGGTTCGATGAAAGTAAAAAAAAGGGCACTGTTGATGCCACACGGGCATGTGCTTGACCGTGTGGCTGGCTGTGTGAATGTTGTAAGTGTGGCCATGCACGAGACACGACCGTACGCGAGACACTTCTGTGCGACGGTGTGAGTGTGGTCGTGTGGGCCACATGGGCTAGGCCAGATTGGCCGTGTGGGTTTTGGGCTAGGTCGTATGGACGACACGGGAAGGGCTAACCCAGGATTCTAAAATTTTCCCTAGGGTCGCACGAGTTGTTTCGGTCTACTGTGGGCCTACAGTAGGGTCGGTAAGGGCCAACCAAACCCTAATTCATGAGATCTGATATTCTGATAGTCTAATCTAAGTAGGCACTGATAGGTATGTCTGACTGTTCTATTTGAGTATATATGTTATCTATATATGAGCATGTTAAGCATGTTAATTCTGTTAATTCTTTATTATGTATCTGTGTATGGGGTGGGATCTGGATATGTGGAGGAAGTGATCTGTACGGTGACCTTTCGCCTATATTCTGGCAGCTTGATTGCATATTATTCTATTATGTGTCGCATCGACACTATATGGTGTGTTAGGATAAGTGGGTGTTTTTAACCCTACATGGTGTGATGCGATGGTCGAAGATGGTGTGTAGAGGACGAGGGTAGCATTTTAAATATTTGTTTTGTTTATCTAATTCTGATATCTGTATTTGTTATGAATTTAGGTCTGAAAATGTATTTGAGTATATATGAAATTCTGTTTATGTTGCATGACTATTTTTGTTGGGTTACGCACTGATTTTATGAAAACTCACATCTGTTTGTCTGTTCTGTTTAGGTAATTCACAGACTTAGGCGGGTCAGTACGACGAAGGCTCAGCGGTGACCACTCGACAGAGAAATTTTTTTAGTAATATCAATTTTATTTTAAAATCTAGTTTTTCTTGACAGTTTGTACTTTTTGGGACTCTTAGGACTATAGGGTTTTAACTTTTGGATTCAGATTTTGTTTTGCTTTCTTTTCTGCAGTATTAACAAATGCTTTTTGGAAACATGAGCTTGGTTTCAAATAATATTATAAACTCAATTTTTTTGGATATTAAGACTTTGATTGGTAAACTAATAAAACGATAGATTTTAACTTAAAAGATATAATTTAACCCTTCTGTGTAACATACCCAGATTCGGCGATAACGTCTAAGCCAGGTCAGGGGTGTTACATTTATTGGTGTCAAAGCCAAGTTGCAAAACTCAGGCCGTGAATTTTGGGTTCCAAAATTGTGTTTTGAAAAAGAATTGGTTTTCAAATAATTTGGATAATTTTGAGTAATTATGTGGTTCACCGAGTCTCCGGTGCCGATCTTGTAAGTATCTCTGAATTTAGAACATATTGTAGTTAGTACTTTTTGAAATTGTACTAAGTTAGTTAGCGACTAAAACCTCTGAAATACTTTTGAACTTCTGATAATTTAAGCATAAAATATCTACTAATAAAACTGAAACAGATGCATAAAATTTTATAATGTAGATAAACATGAAAATACGATGAGCACTTGTGGAACTTGTGGCCGTGGTATTCGTGGGCACGGTGGGCACTGTAGAGGGCTCGAGTTGAGTCTTTCTCTTTAGGCAGTATGCCAAATTTGGACACGAGTAAGACACTGATTTCACCTACTATTGAGACTAGGTCTCAAAGCCGATCGACTAGGGACGACACACTGTCCCAAGCTATGTTAAGGGTTTTAGAGAGGGTCGTTGGACTCCATTCTGAATCTAGAGGTCGTGGGTCAGTAATTAAATAACTCCAGTCCAATGGAGTTAAGTTGTTTAGGGGCATCACTGGAGTCACCCCTACTATGGCTGAGTGCTGGTTAGAGGACACTGAGGGAATAATGAATGATATCGACTGAACTCTTAAGCAGAAATTGAATGTTGCAGTTTCTTTGTTTCGCGATAAGGCATATCAGTGGTGGTTGTCAGCTGAGGAGGGTACTCAACCGGATCATCTGAATTGGGATTATTTTAAGACTGCCTTCTAGGGAAAGTATGTGGGGCAAGCTATGTCTATGCTCGTAGGAGTGAGTTCATGAATCTTACGTAAGGTGATAAATCTGTGGCCGAGTATGAGGCCGAGTTTCGAGTATAAGAAATGTATCTATTTTGAGGACAGCTTGAGGGATGGTCTGAGGGTATTGATTGCTCCACAGAGGGAGCGAGAGTTTGTAGTTCTTGTGGATAAGGCGAAGATCGCTGAGGAGGTTAAGTGCGCAGAGCGCCAGAATAGAGACCATGAGAGAGGTAAGAATAAGAGGGATTCGGAGCCCTCTAGTTCTATTCAGAGGCCTAAAAAATGGGTCAGACATGATGGGCTTGTTGGAGTGGGACCTTGTTGCTCCTATTGGGATTTAGCCTTGTGATGATTGTGGTAGGCGTCATCCGGGGGAGTGTTGAAAGAGATTAGGGGCTTGTTTGTGGTGTGGGTCATTGGAGCGCCGAATTAAAGAGTGTCTAGATCATCCTAATTAGATGCAAGCTTCGAGACTGGGTTTTGTTTAGCCTTAAAAGGAAATATAACAGCTACCTAAGGGCCGTGGACTGCCTAGGGGTGGTAATGGTATGGGCCAAGTACACTGAGCACGGGTAGAGGTGCTAATCAGACTAAAATGAGGTAGCCTGCACTGGTCTTTGTAGGGGGCACCGGTTCTGTTTGTGAAGAAAAATGATGTTACCATGAGGATGTGCATCGACTACTGAGATTTGAATAAACTGACTATGAAGAATAAATACCCATTTCCGAGGACTGATGATTTGTTTGATCAGTTTCGTGGGGATACGATATTCTCAAAAATAGATTTCTATTCTGGGTATCATCAACTTAGAGTTACAGAAGCTCCGAGTTCCTAGTTATGCCCTTTGGATTGACAAATGCTCTAACTACATTCATGGATCTAATGAACCAATTTTTTCAGTCGTATCTGGATCAGTTCGTGATAGTCTTCATCGACAATATTCTGGTGTACTTTAAGATTGAAGATGAGCATGATGAGCATCTTAGAGTAGTGCTTTAGATACTCCAAGAGAAACAACTCTATGCTAGGTTGATTAAATGTGAATTCTGATTGCGAGAGGTAACATTTCTGGGGCTGTGGTTTCTACTTAAGGGATCCGAGTTGATCCTAGAAAAATTGAGGCTGTGCTTGATTGGAAACAACCTAGGAACGTCTCTGAGATCTGCAGTTTTTTGGGTCTTGCGGGTTATTATCGAAGGTTTGTTGAGGGGTTCTCATTGATTGTAGCTCCTCTGACTAAGCTTCTACATAAGACTGTTCCTTTCGTCTGGACTGAAGCGCAACAGTCGAGCTTTGAGAAGTTCAAGTTTGTTTTGACTTAGGCTCCTATTCTGATACAACCTGAATCTGGTAAGGAGTTTGTGCTGTATAGTGATGCATCGTACGTTAATTTGGGATGTGTTATTATGCAAGACGGCAAGGTTGTGGCTTATGCGTCCCGATAGCTTAAGTCACACGAGGGAAATTATCCGACACACAATCTCAAGTTAGCAGCTATGGTGTTTACGTTAAAGATGTGGAGGCACTATCTGTATGGTAAGAGGTGTATTATGTACACATATCACAAGAGGCTCAGGTACCTCCTTACTCAAAAGGAGTTGAATCTTAGGCAGCATCATTGGATTGTGTTCCTCAAGGATTGTGACTGTACAATAGAGTATCATCCCGATAAAGCCAATGTGGTGGCTAATGCTCTCAGTTGTAGAGCAATGAATAATTTGAGGGCGATGTTCCCTTATCTCAATTTGTTTGATGATGGAGATCTGTTAGCTGAGTTTCAAGTTAAGCTCCATTGGATTGGGCAGATTCGGGAAAAGCATTTAAGGGATGAGTCTCTAGGTCTGCGGTTTCGTCAGGTTGAAAGTGGCAGTACTTCTGATTTTGGACAGAGTAATGATGGAGTTTTGTGTTTCCGAAGACGAGTTTGTGTATCGAGTGATTCTTATCTGAGACAGTCGATTCTGAGGGAAGCGCATAGTAGCCCTTATGCTATGCATCCCGATGGTAATAAAATGTATAGGGAGCTTCGTGAGCTGTACTGGTGGCCGAGTTTGAAATGAGAGGTAACGAATTTTATTGCCCGTTGTCTGACGTGCCAGCAAGTTAAGGCCGAGCACCAGTTTCCTTCGGGTTTGGTTCAACCTGTTAAGATTCCCTTATGGAAATGAGAACGAGTGACGATAGACTTCTTTAGTGGGTTGCCTTTGGCACCCACAAAGAAGGATTCTATTTGGGTTATTGTGGATCGATTGACCAAGTCTGCCCATTTTATTCCAGTTCGGACGGACTACTTTCTGCAAAAGTTAGCGAAGCTCTACATTTCTAAGATTGTAAGACTGCATAGGGTTTCAGTTTCGATAATCTCTTATAGGGATCCTCGCTTCACTTCTCGGTTCTGGAAGAAACTTCATGAAGCTTTGGGTTTGAGATTGGACTTCAGTATTGTGTTCCATCCTCAGACCAATGGTCAATCCGATAGGGTGATTCAAATACTAAAGAATATGCTTCAAAGCTGTGTGATTGACTTCCGAGATAGTTGAGAGGATTTTTTGTCGTTAGCTGAGTTCGACTACAATAATAGTTTCCAGTCTAGCATCCAAATGGCAACTTACAAGGCTCTGTATGGTCATAAGTGTCGTACTTAGCTATGTTGGATTGAGTTGGGTGAGCGTCGGGTTTTGGGTCTTGAGTTGGTTTTCGATACTGAAGATAAGGTTAGACTGATTCGGGATAGTCTAAAGGCGGCTTCTGATATAAAAATATCTTATGCGGATCTGAAAATAAGGGATATCGAGTATGTTGTGGGTGACTTCGTATTCCTTAAGGTATCTCTGTGGGAGAAAGTTTTACTGTTGGGTCGTAAGGACAAGTTAAGCCCTAGGTTCATTGGACCGTATCCATGATGTGTTTCACATCTCGATGTTGAGTCGGTATCGGTCTGATCCATCTCACGTTGTCTCTATTGAGGAGATCGAGGTTAGATCGGCCTTGACGTTTGATGAGGACCCGGTTCAAATTTTGGATGCAGATATTAAGGTTCGGAAGAGGAATTCCATACCATTGGTTAAGGTTCTATAGCAGAATCATGGCACATAGGAAGCCACATGGGAACCTGAGGACTCGATGCGTCAGCAGTATCCTCATCTGTTCGGGTCAGGTAAATTTCGAGGCTGAAATTTCTTTTAGGGTGGTAGAGTTGTAACGCCTTGAATAATTTATTTCTATTTCTGTAAATCTTGCAATAAAACATGTATCTACTTTAGTGGTTAAGTGATTTGGGTGTGTGTATGAGGTCTTGGGTAAGTCCCACTTTTAGCAAATTCTTTTTTTTTGTCCTAGCCTTATCCCTGTTGGGGTGGGCTTATGAAATATTGGTGGTAAACTTATATCAGAATGAGCCTACTGGTTCGAGTGGTAAAGAGTTAGTGTCTCGGAGGTCCTGTGTTCGAATCCTTGTGCGAGCGTGTGAGTGTTAATTTTTGCTCCTGTTATTTGAGAGAGTTTGGGTGGGGTTAGAATTTTGAGGTGGTTGAGATTTAGTACGATATGAATCTATTTTAATTTTAATTTTAATTTGTTTGTTTTTCTCTTTTCTCTCCCTCTTCCCTAGAAAATTCTTACGTTAGTTTTCCCTTTCTTTGCATATTTCCTGTCAATTGACAAATTTCTTTTTCCTTGCTCTCAATTTTCTGTTACAATTTTGTTATTCAATCTCGATATTCCTATCCTTCGGTGTTGTTGTGCGGCTTGGAAAATGTAATGGGTGAATTTTTGTGTAGGCTAGGGAATTATTTATTTTCTTCTTTAGCTGTTTTAAATTGATTCTATCCTTTTCTTTTCGATAATATGGTTTTGGGCTGTTGGCAGCAAATCGTGAGGAACAAAATTCTCCTCTTGCAGAATCGTAGTCAGGTTTGTTCGAGAAGTTGGGTAAGTATCGAACACTTGAATTTTACTGTTGTCGGTTTCATTGGTTCAGTTTATTATGGATTAAAACTAATTTTAGGGAGCATGTGATGTCGATTTTTAGGTTCTGGTGGGCTTTGGATTGTAGTAGCATAAAAAATGTACCAGGTGTGTACCCTAAACACGAAAATTTGATGTTCAACAAAAGCCAAAAAAGGCATTGTCGATGCCACACAAGCGTGTGCCCAACCGTTTGAATGTCGTAGATGTGGTCGTGCGCGAGGTGTGGCCTTGTGACGATGTAAGTGTGGCCGTGTGGCCCACATGGGCTAGCCAGATTAGGAATGTGGGCTACACAGGCAAGGCCAATCTGGGCGTATGGGCCCACACAGACATGTGGGCCAGGATTCTAAAATTTTCCCTAGGGTCACACGAGTCGTTGCGATCGATTGTGGGCCTACCATATGGTTGTTAAGGCCTAACCAAGCCCTAATTCATGAGATCTGATATTTTGATAGTCTAATCTGAGTAGGACACTGACAGGTATGTCTGACTGTTCTGTTTGAGTATATATGTTATCTGTGTACGAGCATGTTAAGCATGTTAATTCTGTTAGTTCTGTATTCTGGATCTGTGTTTGGGGTGGGATCTGCATATGTTGAAGAAGTGATCTGTAAGGCGACCTTTCACCTATATTCTGGCAACTTAACTGAATATTATTTAGTTATGTTCTGCATCGACACTATATGGTGTGTTGGGATGAGTGGGTGTTTTTAACCCCACGTGGTGTGATGGGATGGTCGAAGATGGTGTGTAGAGGATGGGGGTAGGATTTTGAATATCTGTTTTGTTTATCTGATTCTGATATCTGTATCTGTTACGGACTTAGGTCCGAATTTGTATCTAACTGTATATGAAATTTTGTGTATGTTCTATGAATATTTCTGTTGGGTTACACATTGAGTTTACGAAAACTCACATTTGTTTGTCTACTATGTTCAGGTAATCTACAAACTTAGGCGGGTTGGTGTGACGGAGGCTCAGCGATGACCACTCGACAGAGAACCCTTTTTTAGTAATATCGATTTTATTTTAAAATCTGGTTTTTCTTGAAAGTTTGTAATTTTTGGGACTCTCAGAACTGTATGGTTTTAACTTTTGGATTTGGATTTTGCTTTGCTTTCTTTTCCCAATGTTAAAAAATAGTTTTAACAAATGGTTTTTGGAAACACGAGCTTGGTTCCAAATAAAACGATTTTCAAACTTCCACTGCAAATTCTTGATAACTTAAAATGGTTTCAAATAAGATTATAAACTCAATGTTTTTCGGATATTAAGACTCCGATTGGTAAACTAATAAAACGATGTGTTTTAACTTAAAAGATATAATTTAACCCTTCTTCGTAACACACCCAGATTTGGCAATAACATCTAGGCTAGGTTAAGGGTGTTACATTTGTTTTTGGGGCATTAAGGCCCAAGACAGATTTGGAGAGATAAGGGAATGCGAGCTTGGCTTCATTCATCGGGATATGTTGGGGTGTTTAATAATGTTAGCTAAATGCTACACTTTTGGGATATGTTCGACTCATTGAGTCAATAGTGTGATGGAGATCCGTGTATCTGATGTGTGGTGATAAAGCCTACTTTTATGTTTTATAGCCCCAAGTGCCAAATTATCATCAAATGTGAATTAATAAAATGTGATGTATGCTTAAATATGTGATTGTAGAGCTAGATGAATTGGTAGACATTGTATGAGTATTTAGTATGTCATTGTAGCAAATTATATAAGTAACAATGCTTTGATCGTTTATTTGGTGGTTTTTTCTGATCATTCACTAAGCTTGTTTAAGCTCACCCATTATTCTTAAACCTTACAGATAGTTAGCGTTACGGTGTGAGCGGTGCAAAAATTCCAATGAAGTGATCCAAGTTAGGCTTAGTGATTGGGTAGGTGAACTCTTATTATTCTTTAAATTGTGGGAATAAGGCAATGTGGTAGACATTTTTGGTTGATTTCTATTATGTCTTAAAAAGTTGATATGCTATTAGATTTTCGGATTTGATATTATGTTATTGGGTTATCTTGATTTGGAAATATTGATGATGCTTTGAGCTACAAATTGAGATATTTTTTATGTTGAATTTTGAGGTTATGGATGCATGTTGAATTGATATATGTATGGTTGTGTTAAATGCCTTGTTTTGCTGTGAATTTTAGTATTTTTTTGCAGAGGTATCGATAATCGGGTATTTAGTATCAATACCTCCACATTAATTCGTATGTGCAGGAAGTCAATAGATTAATTTGGTATCGATACCAATTCTCACGTATCAATATTCAGGGTAAAAATATAGATACTTTTTGAATTGTATCGATAAATTACTAGGTTTTAATTTTTGCAGAGAAACAAAATACTAAAAAGGTACTGATTTTCTAAACGATATTGATACCAGAATGAGAAATATCTATACCTGAGAGTGTGTATCGATACCTACGTAATTTGTTTGGCAATTTTTGTTAAATGGTCTTTAAGCATGCTTCTAACTTTTAATAAGGTCTTTTAATTTATGTTTAATAATTTAAACATCGCATAGGGTATTTTAAACTTAAAGCTCCTATAATTGATTAATTGTGATGATGTTCGTATGCTAATGAGGCGTGGCGTAACGTGTGATGGTGTGATGTTGGTGTAGCTTCCTGTTACTCAAGCTTGGCTATCGGGGCAAGTATAGGGTGTTACATGCCAGGCAACCCGGGATGACTTAATTCGTGGTATAACCACATATCTAATTCGGTGGCTTGTCCAGACTGTTTGATTCTAACAGCTTGACTACGCTATTCTAAAAAGTGACATACGCTCACTTATAGGTGTGTGGGGTTGGATGGGTACTCATTACCTTATTTCGTGTGATTGGTGGGACAAAGATGATGTGTAGCGGATGGGGCTAGGATATGTTTCTATTTCAGCATTTGCATTTGTAATTGTATCTGCATCGGGTTCTGTGTATAAAATTGTATCCGTATCTGAAACTAAGATTGTATTTGTATCTAAATTTCACCTATTTCTGTAACTAGTACTGTATTTGATTTTATTTTGTTTGTTTGGGTTGAGTTACACACTGAGCTTGTAAGCTCACCCAATTATCTGACTTTTTAGGTAATCAACAGAATTAGGAGTGGGCAACGTCTGGAAACTTGGACTGGTTTTCTCGCATAAGATGGCTTGATTTATTAATAATTGAACTTTTTCGGACTTTTGAATTTTTGGATAAAGTTTCGGGTTTAATTTTGGATTTTGTTATTTAGTTCTTTTATGCACAATTTCTTCCAATTTAAATAAACGATTGATTTTCAAAATTAGTGAGCTATGGTTTTTCCGCTACAAATTTGATATGAGTTTTACAAAGCTTAAAAACGAAAGTTTTTGAATATGCTTAATCGACAAAATTATACGTTTTCACTTATTGAAAACATGATATAAACTTTGAAATTTCCGTTGCAAATTAAATGTCAAATTAAGTGTTTTTTCGTAAAATAAATAAGTTATTCACATGTGATTTTCTCAATAACATGTGAGCGTATTGTGAAAAGTAGTATTTTTGAATTACATGATTTCTATAGCTAGATTTCAAATTCTGGGTTTTTAAACAAACTAATGTAATTTCTCTAGATTCGATCATAACATCTAGGCCGAGTTTGGAGTGTTATATTTAGTGGTATAAGAGCCTAGGTTCAAAACTCGAGCTGTGATTTTTGGGTTCAAAATTGTTTTAATTTGGATTTTGGAATTCTGATTTAACTTTGATACTTGAACTTATAAAGAAAAGAATCCGAGTCTCCGATGTTGATCCAAGTAAGTTACTTATACTCTTGTTACTTACACTTTAGCTACTTTAGTTATACTGATAAACTTAAGAAATTATAAAATAAAACATTCTTGCTTTAAGATAACTATGCACTTTTGCTAAAAATTAGACCTAGGATTTTTAATAACCTAAGCTAAACCTTAGACTTCTGAACTGTAGATAAGTAAAATAAGTTCAGGCGGTTCACTTGGTCATGGTACGCAAAGGTTTGGTGGTTGTCGTCGGGTGGCTCAAATTGAGTCCTTCACTATGGGAAATGTGCCTAATTTGGAAACGAGTGATTCTATAGTGATGCTTTTCTTGGTTCCGGAAAAACACAATTGTTCTAGATACAAGTTGTTCCAGACAATGGTTTTTCTAAACAAAAGTATTCTTGCAACGCCATTATTCTAAATAATAGTTGTTCTGAACTTTGGTTATTCTCAATAGGATTTGTTCTCAAATAACAACACTTAATGACAATTGTTCTAACTAAAGCCCTATTTTGAACATAGCTATTATGGACATAGTTATTCTCTGAGCAACAACTATTCTGAACAAGAGTTGTTGCTCCGAAAGAGATACGCTTGGTAACAAAATTCCTGAAATATAATTTTTTTACTTCAAAGAGAAGATAAAACATTAGTAACCAAAATTGAGTATCTACAACATCTATAGCTAACATATCTTTTTGTTTTCCTTAATTTATTTATTTCCTTCTTGTTTTTGCATTGTAAAAAATTGATTCCAAAATTTCAATTAGGACTTAAGTTTAAATAATTTAAAATTTTATGGGTTTCATAATAAAAGTTGAAAATATTTAACTAATTTATTTAATTGCAAGCATGAACCAAAAATTATAAATTACATATCACTTTGTAAAGAGTACATTTCTTGAACAATTAATTTATTGTTTTATCTTAACAATATATTATCTTTTAAATAAAAAGATAATAATTTAAATTAACTGTTTTATTATGGTTTTTTTCTAAAGAATTATTATCAAAAATATATTTTATTTTTCTAATTTTAATTAAAATTTAACTTGTTTAGTTATTTTTATTTTTAAAATTTATATTTATTAAACCATCTTTTATAATTAAGTATTGAATTATATAGTAAAAAATAAGTATTTAATTTTTAATCCCTTAATTTTTTTTCAATTAGTTTATTAAAACAACTTAGTTCAATTATACACAACAAAGTTTAATATTGATTTAATTGTGTAAATGTAACTTTGATTTTAATTTAATTTTATATTGTGATAAATAAGACTATTTTTATGTTGTAAGTAAATGTAAATTAATTTTACATCTATCACGATGCTAGTGGTTTGTGCAATATATTAAAATGAAAATCCATATTTACAATTCCATAAAATTCACATATCAATGTACATTGAATGAAGGCTCATGTGTAATTTATTTTAAATTACGTTATAATTTTAATATTTTTTATATATGTTTTAAATTATTCATGTATTCATATTATTTTATATATGCTTATAAATTCTAATCTAAACTCAAAACCCAACTTGGTCAATCAATCTAAATAGGTATAACTTGATTTAAACCCAAAAGTCAAGAATCCAAACTCATTCAATGGTAACTTAAATTGACATGAACTTGAAATGACAAAATAAGTAACCATACTTATCTAAATTTGAAATAATTCAAACACCTAATAATCCAATCCCAACTCTCAAAACCAAATTATCAAGTAAGATCTAATCCAACTTAAGAACTTATTAATTTTTTTCATTGAAGAAAATAAGATTCAAGCATAAAAAATTTAAAAGATAAAAATAAAAACTCTCTAAATTAGGCGAATAACATAACTCTTAATTCAAACAACAAACATAATGTTTGAATGCTACAACGGAACATGATATTGGTGCTTTAGTTCAAGGGAAAGACTGTGATTTGTGAGCAAAGTTAAAAAACACAACACCATCGTAACATAAACTGATAAAATACCTTTGGATCAAAGACCATAATAAAATTAAACAGTTAGCTCAAATGATCTTTCATTTCTCCTAAGGGAAAAACGTATTGGTTTAATGGCCATTGTTGGGGTGGATGTCGTCACCAAACTGGAACCTCATCCAATCGCCTCCCACATGAGTTTGAGGATTGTTGTTGTTGTTTTTGTTCATCAAGTCCATGATCCATTGTTGCCTCTTCATTGGATCCATGTTATTCACATCCGATTGCACAATATCCTTTGTATCTGTCCTCGACATTGCTTTGGGCATTACCATCGTCATCAGTGGAAGTGCAACCATGGATGAGGACGATGATGACGACGCCCTTTGAGTATAAAGGGGTGTCATAGCAAATGCATCCATCCTCTTGTCAATATTACTAATTTTTTCATTGAGATCATTTATGTCCCTAAAGTTGAAACCATGGATGACCCATTTACCACAAATGTTATTGAACATGACTAGAGTCATCTCTTTTTCTTGGTTGTCCTTGCAATGCTTCTTGAGTTGTTCCACTACTTTGACAATACTTTGGGAGAGGAAACTCTCTTGGTTCACCATATTCTTTCTTTGTTCCATCTCAAGGATCATCCTGGACTTGGAAAGCACTTGTTGGCCTTCTATGGGGGATGGCCAGACCTCGAGTTGGGATTCATAAGGACTATACATGATAGCACAAGCGTTGATCCCACAAAGGTTACTCAACTCACTCATCTTTTTCATCAAACCCTTATTTCTTTTCTTATAAGTGGCTTTCCTTAATGAATCATTGGTGATATAAGCAAGCTGAACCTTCTTCCTTATCATGGCCTGCAAATCAAAGAGGGAGATTTCAATGGTTTTTTTTTTCTTTTTCATATGTATTACTTACCCAAATATGGATGCTTTATATAGAGGTGAAGGGAGTGAAAATCTTCTCAAATTAAATGACAATAATAGCCAATAATTTTAGAATATAGAATATAACACTATAATGAAATACAAAATTTATCAATTTGGTAAAATAAAAAATATGTTGCTAGTCCTTTGTACAAACAAAATTTGAGATTTAGCCTTTGTACTTATCAAGTTAATAATTAAGTCCTTCAACTCTTTTATTTAAAAACATCCGTCTAATAATTAAAATCGCAAGTATTTTCCATCAAAATTTATCAATTTGGCAGGTTGATTAAGCCGTCCTCATGTGGCGTGGTATATGATTGACAGAAAATAATCATGTTAAGTTTATAAAATTTAACGAAAACTACGAAAAATGATATTGACGGGGATAGGATTTTTAAATTGAAAAAGAACAAGGATTGAGTTTTTAGCTTTTCAAGTACGAGGGCTAAATCATTAAATCGAAAGAATTTGAAGGAATAATAATATATTTTATCCATATTTAAAAGAATCATATGCATTTTCTATATTAATTTATAAACGGTAATTTCGGATAAAAATAACGTATATATAAGTATATAAAAGGCAAATGTTCACACATACCATACATGCATGTGCACCATGGCAATGTTTAGTTATTGATGGTAATCAAATATATAAAAAAATTATTTGTTCAAAAAAAGATGAATAATATTATTTTGGAAAATTAAAAAGGTAGAAAATCATATTATAATTCATAAGTGATATGTAGAAGTTATATAATTATCATATTAGAGTGTTTGGTATTTAAGTAGTGTAAATTGTTAACTAAGAAATGTAATAATGTGTAGTACTTTTTATTATTATAAATTTGGTGAATATTTTAATTTTATGACAATAATGACAGAGAGATCATAGGTATGCTAGCAAGAATAAGTATAATATCTTTTTTGCTATCCTGAATAGCCAAAACATATTGAAAATTTTTCTTATAAAACCATAGTATCTTGTTCATTATGTTGTCTTGATTAAAATTCCCGATTATAAATAGCACGTTTACAAAATAAATACCAAAATAAAAATAAAAGTTCCAAAACAAAATTAAAAGTCCAAAAGTCCGTAATTTGACCCAAAAAATACTTTAAACCAAAATGTTTAGACCGAGCTTCAAAATTGCCGCCCAACCCTAAGTCTGAAGATCACCTGGACTGAAACAAAACAACGAGTGAGTTAGACGCCCAATGTGTGACTTGGCTCACATGCAAAAATTTACTTATAGAATTCTCATATGCAAATATCAGATCAAAATTTTCATATTTTCATAACATATATCATTTTCATATTTTCAGAACGTATAGCATATCAGAGTAAATCGTACCCCCATTTGCTACACACCTTCTCCGTCCAAACAATCACACCAATTAGGACTACATGAGTCTATCAATCCAATCAAACTGTTACATGGTGGTATGCTACTCATAAATGTGCAGCTGAGCTGCTAGACCGAAATTACGATTTAACTGCCAGAGTTGGAGTAGAACTGCCAGATTACACTTCCTCCATCATATCAGTACCCACCCTAATGCATATGCATAATCATGTTAATATACACGAACCTGTGGTGCACAGGGTCTGTTACATGGCCTGCCACACAGCCGTGTGACGCTTGACAGTTTTGAAAACAACCCCTATTTCAAGTTTTTCCTATTTTCAGTCAAGTTTCTCGGGTTAGTTTACACAACTAGTGATATTTCTGTTAAATCACATGACAACACACTATGGATCCTACATACAACATCCAAAACGCATCGATTAACAAACACGAATTACTCAAGATTTCACAAGATTAACACTTATAAACTAAAAATCAAACCCTAAATGACATTTGAACACTTATTTTACAGACACAATGCCAAAAAATAGTCGCTACCCCGCTGAAGGGGATACTGCTGACTAATCGAGTCCTTAAGCTCTTAAGTGACCTCTTTTTGAACCATGGTTCCACCATAGGACCTTAACTAACGAAATGGTGTTTCTCCTCAAGACCTTAACCTCATGATCCAAAATTTGTACTGACTCCTTTTCAAAAGACAAATCCGATCTTAACTCAATTTCCTCTACTGGAACCACATGAGAAAGACCAGATCCATAACGCCTCAACATGGACATGTGAAAGACGTCATGGATGCGATCCAACTCTAGAGGTAGCTGTAATTGATAAGAAACCAACCCAACACGCCTCAGAATCTGATACAACCTGATGAATCGAGGGCTTAACTTTCCCTTATGACCAAATCTGAGAAACTTCTTCTATGAAGATACCTTAAGGAAACCACGGTCCCCCACTTCAAACTCAATATCCTTCCTCTTAAGGTTTGTATAAGACTTTTGTCTATCACGAGTGACTTTAAGTCGATCTTGAATCAAACAAACCTTATCCACAGTCTCAGCCACCAACTCAGGACCTAAAACCTTCCTCTCACCTAACTCGATCCAACAAAGCGGACTAAAACATTTTTGACTATACAATGCCTCGTAAGGTGCCATCTAAATGATAGACTAAAAAATATTATTGTAAGCAAATTCAGCTAGCGACAGAAACTCCTCCCAATACCTCAGAAGTTAATAACACAACTCTTAAGCATTTCCTCTAAAATCTAAATTACTCTTTCGGCTGACCATCAGTCTGCAGATGAAATATTGTACTGAAGTCCAATCAAGTACTCAGAGCCTCATGGAATTTCTTCCAAAAATGAGAAGTGAAACGAGGATCTCGATTTAAGATAATAAGTACCAGAACCCAAAAAGAGTAATCAGTCCTGACTGGAATGAAGTGAGTAGACTTAGTCAACCAATATACAATAACCCAAAAAGAATTCTTCTTAGTAGGTGTTAAGGGTAACCCATAACAAAGTCCATAGTTATGCATTCCCATTTCCACAATGGAATCTTAACGGGTTGCAACAAACCAGAAAAAGTTGGTGCTCAACCTTAACTTGCTAGCACGTCAAACCATGGGACAAAATACAACTCCTGGAGGTCACAATACATCTTATTACCACTAGGATGCATAACATAAGGGCTACTATGTGCTTCCCGTAGAATAGATTGCCTTAAATCCACATCACTAGGCATGCGGATCCGACCTAAAAAACACAAAATACCATCACTATTAAACCTGAAATTTGAAGTCTTACCCCCATCAATCTACTGAACTCGACTAATTAGAGACTCATCTAGAAGCTACTTATTCTGAACCCCAGTTAACCAAGTTGGCTTAACTTGCAACTTGGCTAGAATCCCACCATCATCAAATAAACTTAGGCGAGAAAACATCGCCCTCTACTCAGACATAGATCTTCTACTAAGAGCATCAACCACCATATTGGCCTTACTAGGATGATACTTTATCGTGCAATCATAGTGCTTAAGCAACTTGATCCAACGATGTTGCCTAAGATTCTACTCTTTCTGAGTAAGGAGATACTTGAGGCTCTTGTGATCAGTGTAGAGGATACACCTCTCACTGTACAGATAATGTCTCCAAATCTTAAGAGCAAAGACAATCGCGACAAGCTCAAGGTCATGTGTCGAATAATTACCCTCATGCTGCTTAAGTTGTCTAGATGCATATGTTACCACCTTATCCTCCTACATTAGAAAATAACCCAAACCAGTATAGGACGCATCACTATACACAACGAACTCTTTGCTAGAGTTGGGCTGAATTACAATGGGTACTTGAGTTTTTTACACCCTATACCTGGCTTAATGGTGGAGCCTAAATATTAGGATGCCAAACCACCGTCACACATCATACTCGTTAAAACATGCTAAACATTCATCAAGTGAACTTAAAACTAGAATTAGACATGCTTTTAGACCACTAAACAAAAATTTTGAATTATTCACGTAGGTATCGATACTAAATCAAAGGTACTGTTATTTCTCTCAATTGGTATTAATACTGCTTGGAAAATTGATACTAAAACAACATTCTGTTTCTCGTTTAAAATCAAAATCTCAAAAATTATCGGTACCTTTCATAAAGTATCACTTTTATTACCTTGAGTATTGATACTTATGATATGGTATTAATACCAAATTGAGTTACTGACTTCCTACACTTTCAAAATATCACGGAGGTATCATTTTAAAAACCCAAATATCGATACCTCTACTCCAAACAATAAAAATACAACATATTAAAGTAATTATTCCAACCTAACTTAATTCTATTCAACATGCAACTTTTATGACATCAAATAATTTTCAAAACGACTATAATAATAGTTCAAACATCAAAATATGCCCGAGCAAGAATCAACATGTCAGGCTTGATATCCATAAATCCTAAGAGCAATAAAGTCATATAAGCATCCAAAACATCATGACATCAATCAACTAAAAGTCTACCACATTGCCTCATTCCCATAGTTCAAATAATAATAATATAACCTACACAAAAACTAAAGCCTAACTTGGATCACTTCCTTGGTATCCTCGCACCGCTCACACCGCAATGTTAACAGACTGCAAAGGTTTTAAAAGGAGTGGGTGCTCTTAATCAAGCTCAGTGAATGTCGAAAAAACCATAGTGTATACACAATATCAAAGGTTAAACAAAAGCATGCTACAACACATTCACAACAATATTCTAAACAAGTCAAAAAAACATATCCAGCTTTATTAAATCATAAAAATAGCATTTACTCTCATGTATAACTACACTAAACTCATATTCAAATAATTCATTTTTCAATAATTCATCAAGACTAAGAACGTATATATGCTTTAATAACTCACAAGTCTAGCTAATATATTCACATGAATTCACAAGTTAAATGAAAACGACCCAAACCACAAGTACATACACAATTTACTATGATAACATACTAACATTTTCACGAAACTTAAATTGACTCATTTAGCATATTTTTTACATGTTTATGCATCCATCTCACATTGTATTATCACAATAAATAAGATCACATTTAAACAATAATTTGACACTTGAGGCTATGAAACATAAAACTGAGCTCTATCACCACACATCGGATACACATATCTCCAACACACCAAATGACTCGTACAGTCGAACATATCCCAAAAGCATAGCATTTTACTAACACTCTCTTACACACCAACAGATCTTGGTGAATGGAGCTTGGCTCAAATTCTCTTATCTCTCCAAATTGTCCTAGGGCCTCAATACCCAAATCACAAAACACAAGGGTGAGTACTCACAATCTTATGGCATGCCAACTATATCCAACGGTTTCAAGAGATCACAAGGCTAAAATATCCACAATCAAAAAATTTTAATTATTGATTTAATGCACATCATTTCTATTTATATTAATCAATTTACATCATAAACTTGTACACATTGCATGCTTATCGAATTCACATTTTAGTGCACCTTAAGTGCCACAATAATGCTCATTGAGCCATCACATATCTAACCACATATGTGTTCATTAAAATTAGTACATCATATATCACACGCAAGATTCTCACATATTACCTGTCATAGTAATATCACATTCCACAATTCAAGACATATGTACTTACCGAAATTTCGGTCACTTTTGTTGCATATTTGCATAGTATCATATCATTATCACATTGATTTGGCATGTATATCATGCCTACAATGCAACAAAATTCACAATAGTCATCACACATAACTCATGCCACAATATCGCATCATAATAATCAATCTACAATTTTTCACATAATCACATAATTTGACAAAATAAAACAAGAGAAATAAAAAGCTTACGCTTAGAACTTAGTATAGGGGTTTAGGTTACTCCTATGCTTCCAGTTAACATTATTAATCATGTTTATAAACAATGATTTCAAGCACTCATCGATCATGCTTTCACCTAATTGCCTAAAGCTTAAACTAGCTTTTCCTTGCCTTTCGCCTTGCTCGTAGAAGGCTTCAACGGTTCCAATGTTTCACACATAATAACTACACAATATACAAAATCAATTAGTAGCCAAAGACTCATCTAAACCAACCAAAAACGCAAGCGTAATCTATATTCCTCATGAAACTGAAATTTTGACTAGCAAACTTGAAATTTAAATATCTTAATCTTTACTCATTCTCATTGCCTATAATAGATTCCAATAATCTAATTATTCATCTAGGAACAATTTCCAACCTTCAAGCTACTCAAAACTATACTGATTCATGGATTCGATATTTTGACATACAATGGCAATTTTCATGAAAATTCATTAAAATGTTGGAATTCTTTAGCGAAACTTTAAGGAATGTTTAGAAACCTTCTAGTCACATCAAAATTAATGGAAAAACACTTTGAAACCTCATTTTTATTCAAAATCTCAAAATCTACCATTAACAACCCAATTTTAGGCTTTTTATTTAGAACTTATGATTTAATGGCTAAAAACTCAATTTTAAAGGACCAGATAACATTTAAAACTAATAGAAAGACAAATTTTTACCTTTGATGGAAGAAAAATAGAGGTTTAGTCAAAAATCTGAAAAACCCACAAACTTAAGAGATGACAAAATCAAAGGTTTTGTTGGTGATGGTGAATAGTGAAGAAAAATTCAATATGTTTCTGAAAGGGAGGAAAATAACTTAGTATTATAGGAAAATATTAAGAAGAGAACTCTTAAGTACCTCTATATTTGATCCACCAAGCCAAGCTCTCTGGAACAACCCAAGAGTTAAGACAACCTAAAAACCTTGCCATATTCCGGGGTTATTCCCACTTCTTCTACGGAAGCAATACCATGTGAAACATTTTTCACGGAACATCTCTTGAAACACAAGGCGATGGTTGTTCTTGGATGAGTTGTTCCTGAATAATGATTATTGTTCATTGTTCCAAACCTGAGTTGTTCTCGCCATATTTGTTCTTAATGTAGAGATTGTTTCGAATAATAGTTGTTTCGTAGTGATGCTTTTCTTCGTAAAACTTGTTCCGAATAAAAGCTCTTCTGAAAAAACACAATTGTTCTAGATACAAGTTGTTCCAAATAATGGTTGTTCTAAATATAAGTATTCTTGAAATGCCATTATTCTAAATAATAGTTGTTCTAAACTTTAGTTGTTCTTAACATAAGTTATTCTAAAATAACAACAACATTAGATAACAATTGTTATAACTAAAGCCTTATTTTGTACATAGCTATTCTGGACATAGTTGTTTTCTGAACAACAACTGTTCTGAGCAACAACTATTCTAAACAAGAGTTGTTGCTCTCTAAGAGATACACTTAGTAACAAAATTCTTGAAATTTAATATTTTTTCAAGGAAAAGATAAAGCATTAATATCGAAAATTGAGTATCTACAACATCTATAACTAACGTATCTTTTGTTTGCCCTTAATTTATATATTTCCTTCTTGTTTTTGCATTCTAAAAATTTGATTCTAAAATTTTAATTCAAAATTAAGTTTTAAATAAATTAATTTTTATGGGTTTGATAATAAAAGTTGAAAAATATTTAACTAATTTATTTAATTGCAAGCATGAACAAAAAATTTATAAGTTTGTAAAGAATACATTTACTTGAACAATATAATATCTTTTAAATAAAATGATAAGAATTTAAAATAGCTACTTTGTTATGGTTTTTTCAAGGAATTATTATAAAATATATTTTATTTGTCTACTTTTTAATTAAAATTTAACTTGTTTAGTTATTTATATTTTTAAAATTTATAGTTATTAAACAATATATTTATATTCAAGACTAAACTTTTGGTAAATACCAAACCATCTTTTACAATTCAAATTCAACACATTTAATTTTAAAGTAAAAATTGAGTATTTAATTTTAATCCCTTAATTTTTAATTAGTTTATTAAAAGTAATTTAGTTTAATTATACACAACAAAGTTTAATATTGATTTAATTGTATAAATGTAACTTTGATTTTAATATAATTGTATATTGTAATAAATAAAACTATTTTATGTAGTAAGTAAATGTAAATTAGTTTTATATCTATCACAATGCTAGTGGTTTGTACAATATATTAAAACGAAGAATTCATCTTTACAATTGCATAAAATTCACATTTCAATGTAAATTGAATGAAGCCTCATGTGTAATTTTGTAATTTATTTTAAATTATTTTATAATTTTAATAATGTTTATTATATAAGTTTTAAATTAATCATATATTCATATTATTTCATATATGCTTATAAATTCTAATCTAAAATCGAAACCCAACCTGGTCAATCTGAATCTAAATAGGACTTCACTTGATGTTACCCCAAAAAGTGAGAATCCAAACTCGTCCAATCGTAACTTAAATTGACATGAACTTGAAATGACTAAATAGGTAAACATACTTATCTAAATCTGAAATAATTCAAACACCTAATGATCCAATCCCAACTCTTAAAACCAATTGGAAAAAAAATGTTTTGCAACATGAATTAATCAATCCAAATTAACCCAATTAAAACAAATTAGACTTGTCCAATGATATACAATTTCTTATCCTATTTTTAATATTTATACAAGTTGTGAATATATATTTATAAACTTTCCAACATGATGAAAAAAACATAATACAAACATATGATTGAAAACATATATTAATCTGTAAAATGAATTCCTAAAATGTACTAATACAAATTTATATGTTGAATAGAAAAATAATATGAATACCAACCAAACACACATCAAATATATAGTTTTGATGCAACAATTTTTTAAAAAAAGTCACAACAACTCTAGTTTTACCATTCCCTAATTGTCTCTCATTTTTTTAATCCCTTCATTGACTTTCTAAAAATAATAAAGTGTATTCCTATATTTAATTATAGCATGCATTAGAGATAGCTTTTATGTATTTTTACTGAAAATCTCATTCTAAAAATTATCAAATAAGATCTAATCTAACTTATAAACTTAATATTTTTTCATAGAAGTAAATAAGATTCAAGCATAAAAATTTTAAAAGATAAAATAAAACTCTCTAAATTAGTTAAATAACATAACTCTCAATTGAAACAACAAATATAATGTTTGAATGCTAAAAGGGAACATGATATAGGTGCTTTAGTTCAAGGGAAAATATTGTGATCTATGAGCAAACTTTAAAAACACAACACCATCATAACATAACCTGATAAAATACCTTTGGATCAAAGGCCGTAATAAAATTAAACAGATAACTCAAATGATCTCTCATTTCTCCCAAAGGAAAATTTTTTTTGGTTTAGTGGCCATTGTTGGGGTGATGTTGTCACCAAACTGGAACAACATCTCCTTGCCTCCCACATGAGTTTGAGGATTGTTGTTGTTATTTGAAACACCCCAAACCCGGCCTAGAGGTTATGGTCGAATCTAGAGATGTCACAAAGTGGGATTTTCAAAACGGAGTCGTTTTGATAAATCATCCCAGCTTAATAACTCAAATTCATTTTATATCTATTGTCGAAAATGTTGTTTAATTGATTTTTTTTGCAAAAACATAACTTACAGCGGAAGTCATAGTAAACTTGATTTTCTTAAAATCCCATTCATAAATTTGGAAAACCCTTACTTTAGTAAAAACCATGTTTTTAGATATCCGTCGCAAATAAAGAATTAAACGAAAAATCCAAGTCCCAAAAATTAAACCAAATAGTTCGAAGAATCCAATTGATACAAAACTCTCAGAAATAATCCTTAAATAAATAAAACCTTTATTTAAAGTCATTTCATAGACTAGTGGTCACCGCGAGACTTAAGCTCTGTAAGTTACTTCGGTGCCATTTTGTAGGGAGCGATGGACACCAGAGGTGTACCTGATAGAAGCTCAATGTCGAACTCAACTTCTCAACTCGGAGGTAAACTTGGTAACTCCTCAGAAAAGAAATCCAGAAATTCCCTCACTGTTCTAATATCCCCGACAGAAGAGTCCCTAGAAATAGAAACACTTACGTAGGCCATATACGCCTCACACCCTTTCCAAACCAATTTCTCAGCCACAAAAGCGAAGATCGCATTGGACAGATAATCTTGACGATCACTGATCACAACCACCTCCTTATCATCCTCAGTCCTCAGAACGACCCTCTTAGTCGTGCAATCCAAACTAACTCGATCCTCAACCAACCAATCCATATCTAGAATCAAGTCAAACTCCCCAAATGGTAACTCCATCAGACTTGTCAAAAATACATCCCCTTGCACCTCTAATGGAACATTTCTATAAAGTTTACTAACCCGAACAGGCTGTCTCAATAGACTCAGTATAGTTATCTCACTAGAAGTGCTCTCAATCGAAATCCCCAGGTTTTCAGAAACAGAAGTAGCTACATAGGAGTGTGTAGAACCTATGTCTACCAGAGCAGTATAAGGTACATCAAAAATAAAGAACGTACCCATGATAACATTAGGAGTATCTCTATCCTCTCAGCGTCGAGTAGCATAAACCAGTGCAGGTTGCTTCGCTTCAGTCTCATTAGTACCTCTACTCGGTGCTCTCTATCCTAGGTCCAAACCATTACCACCCCTAGCCAGTCCACAACCCCTAGGTGGCTGCTGAACTGCCCTATGAAGCTGTACAAAACCCGGTCTTGAAGCTTGCATTTGATCAGCCCGCTGTGGACACTCTCTAATCTGATGCTCTAAAAACCCACACCTCAAACAAGCCCTTAACCTGCTCCAACACTCGCCCGGATGGTGCCTACCACAATCCCCACAAGGCTGAATCTCATTAGGGGCAACAGGAACCCCTACTCTAATTAGCCCATCAGTTCTGGCCTGTTTCTTGGGATTGTAAACAAAAATAGAGGGCTCTGAATCCCTCTTATTCTTGTCTATCTCTGTGTCCCTATTCTGGCGCTCTACACGCTTAACCTCTTTGGCGATCTTCGCCTTATCTACCAGAACCGTGAACTTTCGCTCCCTTTGTGGAGCAATCAGTACCCTCAAATTATCCCTCAAACCATCCTCAAAGCGGGAGTATTTCTCATATTCAGATGCCACCATGCCTCGAGCGTAGCGGCTCAACCTTAAAAACTCGACCTCATACTAGGCCACAGATCTATCACCTTGTGTGAGATTCACAAACTCACACCTAACAACATCTACATAGCTCGCACCACATATTTCCCCTGAAAAGCAGTTTTAAAGAAATCCTAGTTCAGACGATCCCGCTGAGCACCCTCTTCAACCAATAACCACCACTGATACGCCTCGTCGCGAAGCAAATAGACCGCACCCTTAAGTTTCTGCTCGGGAGCACAGTCTATATCATTCATAGTCCTCTCGATGGCCTCCAACCAATACTCAGCCACAGTAGGGGCGACTCTAGTGACACCCCTAAACAGCTCAGCACCATTGGACTGGAGTCGTTCAGTTACCGACCCACGACCCCTAAATCTAGAATAGGGCCCAGCAACCCTTTCCAATACCCGTAACATTTCTTGGGATAATGCGTCATCCCTAGCCGAACGGCTTAGAGACCCAGTCTCAACAGTAGGCGAAATTGGTGTCTCACTCGTGTTTAAATTTGACATACTTTCCAGAGAGAAAGACTCAGCTCGAGCCCCCTACGGCATATACCAGGGCCATGAATACCACGTCCACGAGTTCCACTATGTATTTTAAATTTTATCTACATTATAAAATTTTATATATCAGTTCCAGTATTTATTAGCAGATATTTATGCGTAAATTATCAAAATTTCAAAAATGTTTTCAAAGGGTTCAGTCTCTAACTATTTCAGTATAGTTTTAGAAAGTACTAACTAAAGTGTTTTCAGAATATTCTATCTAAGTTCATAAATACTTATAGGATCGGCGCCGGAGACTTTGTGTACCACATACTTTCTAAAAATCATCCAAATTATTTGAAAACTAGTTATTTTTGAAACACAATTTTGGTTC
Organism: Gossypium raimondii; assembly: GCF_025698545.1. Lineage (NCBI taxonomy): Eukaryota > Viridiplantae > Streptophyta > Magnoliopsida > Malvales > Malvaceae > Gossypium > Gossypium raimondii. Next base: position 35,055,849 of record NC_068566.1, read on the forward strand.
CTAAAATTTACAACCCGAGTTTTAAAAACTAGCTCTGATACCACTAAATGTAACACCTAAAACCTGGCCTAGATGTTACGGCTAAATCCAGAGAGGTCACAAAGAGAGATTTTGAAAACAGAGTCATTTCGATAAATCATCCCAGCTTAAAAACTCAAATTCGTTTTACATCTATTATCAAAAATGTTGTTTAATTGGTTTGTTTGCCATAACATAACTTACAATGGAAGTCATAGTAAACGTGATTTTCTTAAAATCCCATTCATAAATTTGGAAACCTTTGCTTTAGTAAAAACTATGTTTTTTAGATATTCGTCGCAAATAAAGTATTAAATGAAAAATCCAAGTCCTAAAAATTAAATCAAATAGTTCAGAGAATCCACTTGATACAAAACTCTCAGAATTAATCCTTAAATAAATAAAACATTTATTTAAAGTCAGTTCATAGACTAGTGGTCACCGCGAGACTTTGCTGCACTTATCCGCCTAAGTTTATGAATTACCTGAACAGAACAGACAAACAGAAGTGAGTAGACATGCTACACATACAGAAATCACATACACAGTCAGATTCAGAAAATAGAAACAAATATGCAGAACAAATGTACAGAATCCTACCCCCATCCTCTACACACTAACTCTGACCGTCCCATCACACCATGTGGGGTTCAAAAATACCCACCCAACCCTACACACCATATCATGTCATTACAACACATGTCAGATAATGTGTAGCCAAGCTATCAGAATATCGGCGATGATCGCCATACAGAACACTTCCTCAACATATTCAAATCCCACCTAAATCAGATTTGTATATTCAGAATTACATGTTCATATGCTCATATACAGATATCAAATAAATATAAATTAGAACAATCAGACATGCATAATAGTGTCATACTTAGAGCAGAATATCAAACTATCAAATCTCACAGTGTTAGGGTTTGGTTAGCCCTTACCAACCCTACAGTAGGCCTACAGTCGATTGGATCAACCTTAAGAAAAATTTTAGAATTATGTGCCCACATGCTAATGTTGGCCCAAACGCCTGTGTGGCCCACACGCTCGTGTGACCCACACACCCAACTTGTAGCCTGTGTAGCCCACATGGCCACACTCACACCATCACAAGATCATGTCTTGTGCACGGCCATGCCTTCGTCAACCACACGGCCGTGTCTCGCTCATGGCCAACCACATGGCTAGGCATACGTCCGTGTGGCGTCGATAGTGTGGTTTTTTGGCTTTTATCGAAGCTCAATTTTTTGTGTTTTGGGTACATAATTGGTACGATTTTGATGTAAAAATACTCCCGAGGCCTTCGAAACGATGACATGAACAGACCCTAGTGCGATTTAGACTATCGGAGTAAACCTTCACCATTCACCACCTTCACCTACACCACAAATTTACAGGAATGAATCTCTTAACTACTCATCATTTCACCAAAACAATAGATATAGCACCAACCAGCGTTTTAGAAATCAAAAATTACAGAATACCCAAAACTTCACTTACCGAACGAAAGAAGAGAGACAAATTCCCAAAACATAAGGACTCGGCAATAGTTTAACAGGGTAAGAGAATATAGCAAAAAGGAGAAAAGAACGAAACAGAGAAAATTGAGAAGAATTGACATCAAACTTTATTTGGTAGAGAGTGAAAATTTTGAACAAAAGAAAATAGGACCTCCAGCACACTAACTCCCTTACACTCGAACCAACAGGCTCATTCTGATATAGATTAACAGAAAGTTTTATATAAGCCCACTCAACAAAGGTAAGGCTTGGATCTAAAAATAACCAAAATTTTCTAAAGGTGAGACTTGAACCCAAGACCTCATGCACACACCCAGAACACTTAACCACTGAAGCAAATACACATTTGTGTCAGATATTTAGAGAAACAAAAATAAATTATTCAGTGCGTTACATTATTGTTGTTGTTGTTCATCAAATTCATGATCCATTGTTTCCTCTTCATTGGATCCATTTTATTCTCCTCCGATTGCACGATGTCCTTCATACCTGTCCTCGGTATCGCTTTGGGCATTATCATTGTCATTTGTGGCAGTGCAACCATTAATGAGGATGATAATAACGATGCCCCTTGAGCATAAAGAGGTGTCATAGCAATTCATCCATCCTCTTATTGATATTACTCATTATTTGATTAAGCAGCAAGCTGAGATCTTTTATCTTTCAAAAGTTCAAACCATTGACGACCCCTTTAGCTCAAATGTTCTTTTTTCACGATTGTCCTTGCAATGCTTCTTGAGTTGTTCTACTACTTTAAAGGTCCTTTGGGAGAGGAAACTCTCTTGGTTCACCATATTCTTTCCTTTTTCCTACTCATGGATCATCTTGAACTTGGAGAGCACTTGTTGGACTCCTATGGGGGATGGCCAAACCTCGGGTGGGGATGCATAAGGACTATTCTTGTTAGCACAAGCGTCGATCCTAGAAAGGATGCTCAACTCAATCATCTTTTTCATCAAATCCTTCTTTCTTTTCTTATAGGTGGCTTTCCTTGCTAAATCATTGGTGATATAAGGAAACTTAACCTTTTTCCTTTTTATGGCTTGTAAATCAAAGGGGGTTATTTGAATGGTTTATTCTTTTTCATTTTCTTATGTATTACTTACCCAAACAACAAATGGGTTATTTATATAGAGGTGAAGGGGGTAAAAATCTTCTTAAATTAAATGACAATAATAGCCAATAATTTTAGAATATAGAATATATCACTATAATGAAATATAAAATTTATCAATTTGGTAAAATAAAAAAAATATGTTGTTAGTCCTTGTAAGGTTACAAGTAGCCTAAACCCCTACTCTAAATTGAGTGTAAGCTTTCTCATACCTTTGTCATCTTGTGAACAGTGTGCTTATGTGGTTGTAAATATGTGAATTGAGATGAGATGTTATAACATGTGAGATGTATCTATGATAACCGTTGAGAAAGTGTAAAAGTAAGCATGTTATACATGCTAGATGACAGAGATAATGTTGTGTTATAATGTGATATTTGCAATGAATAAGTGCAGTGAACGATAAGTAATATGTGTGTGTTAATAACAAATATTTTGGCCTTATGATCTTTAAGACCATTGGATTAGTTGGCATGCCACAGGATTGTGAGTACTCACCTATATGTATAATGATTTTGGGCGTTGAGGCCCTGGGACATGTTGGAGGGATAAAAGAATGTGAGCTAAGCTCCATTCAACGGGACATGTGAAGTGAAATAAGGAGAGTGTTAGCTTTATGCTTTACTTTTGGGACATGTTTGACTCTATGAGTTTATATGGTGTGTTGGAGATCCGTGTATCTAATAAGTGATGATAGAGCTCACTTTTATGTTTCATAGCTCAGTGCCAAATTATCTTAAATTATGAATGTTATGTGATTATACGAGTATTGCAATATATGCTTTAATGTTATGTGATTATACGAGTATTGTAATATATTCTTAAATATTATGTGATTATATAAGTATTGTGTTATATGCTTGAATGTTATGAGATTCTACAAGTATTGCGATATATGCTTAAATGTTATGTGATTATTTGAACATTGTGATATATGCTTGTATGTTAGGTGATTATATGAGTACTATGATATATGCTTAAAAGTGAATATGTTTACTATGTAAAAAAACTAGTAATAATGCACGAATAATAATAATATGACACTAGAGTTGCAACTGTGAGGTTATGCTATATGTTTGTTTTGTTGATACTTGATGAATTGTTTGCATTGTGGTTATTCTGAGAATTCACTGATCTTGTTAAGCTCACCCACTCCTTTTAAACCATTGCAGATTAGTTGTGTGTCAGTGTGAGCTGCGTGGTTCCGAGGGTGATCCAAGCAAGTCCTTTTCTGTTATCTCGTAGGGGTTATTGTTATCTGTTTTCATTTTGGGAATAAGGCAATGTGGAAGACTTTTACTGATATTTTCCATGATGTTTTGGATTCTTCTATAGACTATATGCTCTTAAGTTTATGAAATTATTTTCATATTATGTTGATTATAGCTTGAACTTACTTTCGATGTTTAAGACTAGTATTGCAACCATTTTGATGTTTATTTGATGGTGATATGATAGCATGGTGATTTGGTACATATTGGAATGATTTATATGCTCAAGTATGTTGTATTTTTCTGGTCTGGAGCAGAGGTATAGATATTCATGTTGAAAAAAATGATACCTTTGTGATTTTAAAATGTGTAGGGAGACAATAACGTAAATTGGTATCGATACCAAATCACGAGTATCAATACTCGGTGTAATTTTATCGATACTTTTGCAAAGGTACCGATATTTTTTGAGACTTTGATTTTAGACGAGAAACATAATACTGATTTGGTACAAATTTTGCTAACGGTATTGATACCATGCCAAGAAAATATCGATACCCATGTTCTAGTATCGATACCTACGTGATTGTCTTGGAAATTTTGCTAAGTGGTCCTAATGCATGTTTAATTATTATTATAAGTTTATTTAAATTTTGTTTGACATGTTCTAATGATGATAGATATATGTTTGACTAAAAATTTATAAAATCACTGATAGAGAGGATGATTTCTTAATAATTTGAAAATTTACTTTGAGTATGACATAAGACGATGGTGTGGCATCCTGATATTCGAGTTAGGCGACCAGGCCGGGTATAGGGTGTTACATAGAGGATAATTACATTCAATCCATATAACTCAAGCTAGAGGTGTAGTCGAGCCGAGTTGAGCTTAGCTCAAGCTTGACTCAATATTTTGAGCTCAATACTTGGCTAGAGCTCGAACGAGCATCTATTTTTAAGCTTGAGCTTGGTTCGAGATATGATTAAGCTACGTAAGCTCGATTAAACTTGATTACTAATTTTCTGTTGGATTTGGTGCCCTAAATGTAGTATATTCATTTGTAAAATTGTAATTTTTTTTGAAACAGATTGGTTAATAAAATGATTCATGAATTACATTAATATTGTTTTGATAAGGTCCTTATGTGGTTTTTGTATGCAAAGTAAAATAGAAGCAAATATTAGCTTCTTGGTTGTCTAATGTTTAAACTAATATTAAGCAGTATTACGTGGTCAGATCATAATACAGAAGGACAAATTATATTACTAGACGAAACTAAACATGTCCTTGTCTTGGGCTTCAGAACAGATGATTCCTAGAAGATAGAGACATAGATTTGACTGACCAGACTAGAAGTACATCAGACTGGACCCAAGAAAAATTAATCCTAAATCCGTTTATGGATTTATTCACTTGTGACATGTAACATTATTCATAATAGTGGAATTCATAGCCCAAGACATGAGTAAATGATATCCTCTCTTTTGCATTACATGATAGATGAAAAGTAAACGTAGCCACGAGTCATTCATCTTTGTGATAAATGACCTTATTACTATTTGATAGTATTTGACTTTCATGAAGGAACATGTAATGATTACCATGATATAAAATAAGATCATTTTGGGAGGGCAGATTTATTCCAAAGAGATTAAAGATATCTTATGAAGGTAACACACTTACCACAAGGTCATTAGATGAGTACTGATCAAGTTGCTTTTGTAATGGTGTGTCATTAGGGAGAGCTGAGTCATGACATTATAGTGGAATGACTTCGTGACTCAATGAGTTTATAATTAATAGGTGAAAAGTTGGAACTTAATTATAAATCATTTGAGCCCTAATCACATATGTCCAATTGATCCCTCCGCTAGCTTGTTTAAACCAAAAATGAACTCCATGTTGAATCAAATGAATAAAAAAAGATAGAAATGATAAAATTAGAGAAATGTGAAACATTAAAAAATGAATGTGGTTTTCTAACTAAGTATGGAAATGACCTGAGAATTAATTTATGGTTGTAATGACATGAAAGTTAGTGGTGTAAAAAAATACGGTTTCAGGACCTCGTTTTCATAATCCAGACCCATAAATATTAAATTAAAATATTTACGAGTTTGTATAATAGAATATTAAAATTTGGTCCTTCGTTTTACCTATTAACTACTTAATGTAGGTACAAAGACTAATTTGTAAAAGTTTATCGTTAAAGATTTTAATTAGACAAAGGCTTAAGGACTTAAATTGCTATTAACCCTAAGTCTAATTAAACAAATAAACCATTATAAAAATGAGTATAGTGGACGGTGGCGAATGTGTAATTATTATTACTTAAGTTATAAATAAATTATAAAATGTATAAAACATATATATTAAACAAAACATGTGGAAAGAAACCAAGAATCCCCCTTAAGGGTTTCTAGTTTCAACAACAAATTGGTATGTACAACTAAGTCTCTTTCTTGTAATATTTATGTTTTTGAGGTCATGGGAGTTTGATTTATCTAACCTGTGTACCAATTTGTAAAACTTTTAAAGTTTTTGAAAGTTTTCATTGTTGACTTCTTGAAGTTTTATGTAAGATCCCAAAAATCGGGTTAGTAGAATTGGGAATTAGATTGTGGGCTCGAGAGAAAAATTGGGTTTAATATCATAAAAATTAAAATAGGATAAAATGATTAATTAAATAATAATGGTAATAATAAAATATTAAAATAATTATTTGGTCTAAAATTGGGTGGTGAAAATTTTGGACTAGGTGGTTGATTATTAAATAACTTAAAACAAATTTTAAGAATAAAATCGGGTTTGAAAATAATTGAGGAAAATTTTGTTTTAATTAAATTAAGGATTAATCTAAAAACAATAAACAAGCGAGAGTTTTAAAAGGCAATTTCCTTAATTTTAAAAAAATTTGCTCTTTTTTTTCCTTTTAAAAACCCCAACGTCCCATTCCCTCTCATTTAGTTTCACATTCAAAAAAAATTTAAATTCAAATATGATATTTTTTCTCAAAATTAACTCATCCTTGGTGATTTTCTAGCTATCCAAACACCTCAACATCTTCAAATTTTTAAGAAAAATCATTAAATTCTCATTAAAATTGTCATTATTCTTCTCACGTTCAACTTCGAATGAACTCTACAACTTATTGTTTTATTCAAATTGAGGTAATGTCTCGACTTATTATGATTAGATTAAGGTTGTTGTTTTTGTAATTTAGAATTTAACCGAGTGTGTTGAGAGTTTTTAAGATTTAAAGCTTTTTAATCAAATTTCGGTTCAACAATGGTGAAATTCAAAATAATGAGTAAACCTATTGTTTTTTATTGATTTCTAATCTATTTTAACTAAATAGAAGGTATTTGAACTCAATTTGATAGGTTAGTATCCAATTTTAATGAATTTCAAGTTTCCCCCTTTTGTGTGTTCATACAAGCTTGATTTTTCTGAAAACTTTAAATTCATGAGATTAGGTAGAAATAAAGGTTTAATAGTGAAATTAGATGATATTTAGGATTATTATAATTGAAATTAAGGTTAGAGATAAAGTTTGAGTGGTTAAGCACCTACTTCGACAAAACTAGTTAAATTTTTTGTAAGAGAAAAGTGAACTTAAAGTGGCGATTTTGCTGCTTTTTTTTTTTGAGTTTAAGGTTGTTAATAATGATTTTATATTGTATTTAATGTGTATGCAAAGTTTTGGATTCATCAGGAGGTTTCACGAGCAATGCAAAAGAGAAACAAAAACTTGTTTCACATTGTTGTGCAAGAGGTATTAACTAAGGTGAGTGGTTTGATATACTACATTTAAACTCCAGTACACAGGCTAAGATAACATATGCGAACCCCTACTTAATTAATATTTTAACCTTGATTTCTCCTAGTGCAAACTAGTACAATTTTGTTGAGTGTTGCGTATACATTCTGTGCGATTTTAATGAGTCAAAAGTATGAATTTAAAATGTTCATGTATGAATTTAAAATGTTCATGTAGTTATAAGAATAAAATAGGTAGGTCGTAGCTGTAAACCATGTAGTTGACGTGATAAGTGTGTGTGAATTGTGCATCTAATTATTGTGTGTATATATATAATAGATATGCATAAGAGTTTTGTTATTTATATATAAGACATATGGATTTTGGTGTTATATATATAATATATATATGAGTGGGGTTTATAATATATATATGCGTGCATAGGTGTTATATGTATAATATATATGTGTGGTTTTGCTATATATAATATATATATGTGGGTTTTATTATATATAATATATATACGTTTATAGGTTTTGTATTATCTAATATGTATAAATGTATATGGGACTTTTAATGTATGCTAAAATTTGAGGAGACAAAGGCCACTAAATAGGTATATATATAATAAATATTCGTATATGTTTTTGAAATGCTTTGAATGAATATAAAAAAATAATATAATGTGGACATTTATAACATGCAAATTTTATTGATAATGCACATTTATGCACGCACAAACCTATAACTGAATCGTGAGTTTTATGATATTGCAAGCTTTAATTAGTAGAAAATTATATTATCGTGAAATGCTAAGTCTGAGCCAATTATATTTGTGTACTGTGTTATATTGTGAACCATGTTAACTTGGCAAATTATATTATTATGGTGAACTGTGTTAATTTGGTGATCTATACTAATATGGCAAACAGTATTAATTTGCCAAACTGTGTATTGTGAGATTTTGAGTTGTATTGTATGTAAGCTAAACTATTGCATGCCTTATGTTAAATAAAATATGCGAACAATGATTTATATGAGCTATGTCATGAATGATATGTGAACTGTGTTATATGTGCAATATATGTTGCATGAAAGATATATTATTTGCTAACCATGCTTTATTGCGAATTTGTGTGAATTATGAACTATGTTATATTGTGTGAGCTCTACTTAATTGTGAATACTGAATATTGTGAATCTGTTAAAGAGATATTTTGTCATTGTGACCTTATGGAACCATTGGATATAGTTTGTAACACCCCTAACCTGAATTCGTCGCTGGAACAGGGTTACGGAGTATTACCAAAGTTTACAATTTAAACTAACAGAAAATTTCAAATATTTCATAACATATAGAATTCATATCAGGAATACATTCTGTACGATTTTAATGAGTCAAAAGTATGAATTTGAAATGTTCATGTATGAATTTAAAATGTTCATATAAGAATAAAATAGGTAGGTCGTAGCTGTAAACCATGTAGTTGACGTGATAAGTGTGTGTGAATTGTGCATCTAATTATTGTGTGCATTTAATCATGCATATTGTTCCTAATACACAGGCTAAGATAACATATGCGAAACCCTACTTAATTAATATTTTAACCTTGATTTCTCCTAGTGCAAACTAGTACAATTTTGTTAAGTGTTGCGTATACATTCTGTTCTATTTTAATGACTCAAAAGTATGAATTTAAAATGTTCATGTAGTTATAAGAATAAAATAGGTAGGTCGTAGCTGTAAACCATGTAGTTGACGTGATAAGTGTGTGTGAATTGTGCATCTAATTATTGTGTGCATCTAATCATGCATATTGTTCCTAATACACAGGCTAAGATAACATATGCGAACCCCTACTTAATTAATATTTTAACCTTGATTTCTCCTAGTGCAAACTAGTACAATTTTGTTGAGTGTTGCGTATACATTCTGTTCGATTTTAATGAGTCAAAAGTATGAATTTAAAATGTTCATGTAGTTATAATAATAAAATAGGTAGGTCGAAATGTAAACCATGTAGTTGACGTGATAAGTGTGTGTGCATTGTGCATCTAATTATTGTGTGTATATATATAATAGATACGCATAAGAGTTTTGTTATTTATATATAAGACATATGGATTTTGGTGTTATATATATAATATATATATGAGTGGGGTTTATAATATATATATGCGTGCATAGGTGTTATATGTATATTATATATGTGTGGTTTTGCTATATAATATATATATATGTGGGTTTTATTATATATAATATATATAGGTTTATAGGTTTTGTATTATCTAATATGTGTAAATGTATATGGGACTTTTAATGTATGCTAAAATTTGAAAAGACAAAGGCCACTAAATAGGTATATATATAATATATTTTCGTATAAGTTTTTGAAATGCTTTGAATGAATATAAAAAATAATATAATGTGGACATTTATAACATGCAAAGTTTCTTGATAATGCACATTTATGCACGCACAAACCTGTAACTGAATTGTGAGTTTTATGATATTACAAGCTTTAATTAGTACAAATTTATATTATCGTGAAATGCTAAGTGTGAGCCAATTATATTTGTGTAATGTGTTATATTGTGAACCATGTTAACTTGGCAAATTATATTATTATGGTGAACTGTGTTAATTTGGTGATCTATACTAATATGGCAAAGCAAGATTAATTTCCCAAACTGTATTGTGAGATTTTGAGTTGTATTGTATGTAAGCTAAACTATTGCATGCCTTATGTTAAATAAAATATGCGAACAATGATTTATATGAGCTATGTCATGAATGATATGTGAACTGTGTTATATGTGCAATATATGTTGCATGAAAGATATATTATTTGCTAACCATGCTTTATTGCGAATTATGAATTATGAACTATGTTATATTGTGTGAGCTCTACTTAATTGTGAATATTGAATATTGTGAATCTGTTAAAGATATATTTTTTCATTGTGACCTTATGGAACCATTGGATATAGTTTATAACACCCCTAACCCGAATTCGTCGCTGAAACAGGGTTACGGAGTATTACCAAAGTTTACAATTTAAACTAACAGAAAATTTCAAATATTTCATAACATATAGAATTCATATCAAGAACCAATCATAATCATGCATATTGTTCCTAATACACAGGCTAAGATAACATATGCGAACCCCTACTTAATTAATATTTTAACCTTGATTTCTCCTAGTGCAAACTAGTACAATTTTGTTGAGTGTTGCATATGCGAAATACATTAATATTTTGCAATTTTAATGAGTCAAAAGTATGAATTTAAAATGATCATGTATGAATTTAAAATATTCATGTAGTTATAAGAATAAAATAGGTAGGTCGTAATGTAAACCATGTAGTTGACGTGATAAGTGTGTGTGAATTGTGCATCTAATTATTGTGTGCATCTAATCATGCATATTGTTCCTAATACATGTGCTAAGATAACATATGCGAACCCTACTTAATTAATATTTTAACCTTGATTTCTCCTAGTGCAAACTAGTACAATTTTGTTGAGTGTTGCGTATACATTACATTCGATTTTAATGAGTCAAAAGTATGAATTTAAAATGTTCATGTAGTTATAATAATAAAATAGGTAGGTCGAAATGTAAACCATGTAGTTGACGTGATAAGTGTGTTTGAATTGTGCATCTAATTATTGTGTGTATATATATAATAGATACGCATAAGAGTTTTGTTATTTATATATAACACATATGGATTTTGGTGTTATATATATAATATATATATGAGTGGGGTTTATAATATATATATGCTACCATAGGTGTTATTTGTATAATATATATGTGTTGTTTTGCTATATATATATATATATGTGGGTTTTATTATATATAATATATATACGTTTATAGGTTTTGTGTTATCTAATATGTATAAATGTATATGGGACTTTTAATCTATGCTAAAATTTGAGGAGACAAAGGCCACTAAATAGGTATATATATAATATATATTCATATATGTTTTTGTAATGCTTTGAATGAATATAAAAAAATATAATGTGGACATTTATAACATGCAAATTTTATTGATAATGCACATTTATGCACGAACAAACCCAGAATCGAATTGTGAGTTTTATGATATTACAAGCTTTAATTAGTACAAAATTATATTATCGTGAAATGCTAAGTTTGAGCCAATTATATTTGTGTAATGTGTTATATTGTGAACCATGTTAACTTGGCAAATTATATTATTATGGCAAACTGTGTTAATTTGGTGATCTATACTAATATGGCAAACAGTATTAATTTCCCAAACTGTGTATTGTGAGATTTTGAGTTGTATTGTATGTAAGCTAAACTATTGCATGCCTTATGTTAAATAAAATATGCGAACAATGATTTATATGAGCTATGTCATGAATGATATGTGAACTGTGTTATATGTGCAATATATGTTGCATGAAAGATATATTATTTGCTAACCATGTTTTATTGCGAATTATGAATTATGAACTATGTTATATTGTGTGAGCTCTACTTAATTGTGAATATTGAATATTGTGAATCTATTAAAGAGATATTTTGTCATTGTGACCTTATGGAACCATTGGATATAGTTTGTAACACCCCTAACCCGAATTCGTCGTTGAAACAGGGTTACGGAGTATTACCAAAGTTTACAATTTAAACTAACTGAAAATTTCAAATATTTCATAACATATAGAATTCATATCAAGAACCAATCATAATCATGCATATTGTTCCTAATACACAGGCTAAGATAACATATGCGAACCCCTACTTAATTAATATTTTAACCTTGATTTCTCCTAGTGCAAACTAGTACAATTTTGTTGAGTGTTGCGTATACATTCTGTGCAATTTTAATGAGTCAAAAGTATGAATTTAAAATGATCATGTATGAATTTAAAATATTCATGTAGTTATAAGAATAAAATAGGTAGGTCGTAGCTGTAAACCATGTAGTTGACGTGATAAGTGTGTGTGAATTGTGCATCTAATTATTGTGTGCATCTAATCATGCATATTGTTCCTAATACACAGGCTAAGATAACATATGCGAACCCGTACTTAATTAATATTTTAACCTTGATTTCTCCTAGTGCAAACTAGTACAATTTTGTTGAGTGTTGCGTATACATTCTGTTCGATTTTAATGAGTCAAAAGTATGAATTTAAAATGTTCATGTAGTTATAATAATAAAATAGGTAGGTCGTAGCTGTAAACCATGTAGTTGACGTGATAAGTGTGTTTGAATTGTGCATCTAATTATTGTGTGTATATATATAATAGATACGCATAAGAGTTTTGTTATTTATATATAACACATATGGGTTTTTGTGTTATATATATAAATATATATGAGTGGGGTTTATAATATATATATGCTACCATAGGTGTTATTTGTATAATATATATGTGTTGTTTTGCTATATATAATATATACATGTGGGTTTTATTATATATAATATATATACGTTTATAGGTTTTGTGTTATGTAATATGTATAAATGTATATGAGACTTTTAATCTATGCTAAAATTTGAGGAGACAAAGGCCACTAAATAGGTATATATATAATATATATTCATATATGTGTTTGTAATGCTATGAATGAATATAAAAAAATATAATGTGGACATTTATAACATGCAAATTTTATTGATAATACACATTTATGCACGAACAAACCCGTAACTGAATTGTGAGTTTTATGATATTGCAAGCTTTAATTAGTACAAAATTATATTATCGTGAAATGCTAAGTTTGAGCCAATTATATTTGTGTCCTGTGTTATATTGTGAACCATGTTAACTTGGCAAATTATATTATTATGGGGAACTGTGTTAATTTGGTGATCTGTACTAATATGGCAAACTGTATTAATTTGCCAAACTGTGTATTGTGAGATTTTGAGTTGTATTGTATGTAAGCTAAACTATTGCATGCCTTATGTTAAATAAAATATGTGAACAATGATTTATATGAGCTATGTCATGAATGATATGTGAACTATGTTATATGTGCAATATATGTTGCATGAAAGATATATTATTTGCTAACCATGTTTTATTGCGAATTGTGAATTATGAACTATGTTGTATTGTGTGAGCTCTGCTTAATTGTGAATACTGAATATTGTGAATCTGTTAAAGAGATATTTTGTCATTGTAACCTTATGGAACCATTGGATATAGTTTGTAACATCCCTAACCCGAATTCGTTGCTGAAACAGGGTTACGGAGTATTACCAAAGTTTACAATTTAAACTAACAGAAAATTTCAAATATTTCATAACATATAGAATTCGTATCAGGAACCAATCATAATCATGCGTATTGTTCCTATTACACAGGCTAAGATAACATATGCGAACCCCTACTTAATTAATATTTTGACCATGATTTCTCCTAGTGCAAACTAGTACAATTTTGTTGAGTGTTGCGTATACATTCTGTGCGATTTTAATGAGTTAAAAGTATGAATTTAAAATGATCATGTATGAATTTAAAATATTCATGTAGTTATAAGAATAAAATAGGTAGGTCGTAGCTGTAAACTATGTAGTTGACGTGATAAGTGTGTGTGAATTGTGTATCTAATTATTGTGTGCATCTAATCATGCATATTGTTCCTAATACACAGGCTAAGATAACATATGCGAACCCCTACTTAATTAATATTTTAACCTTGATTTCTCCTAGTGGAAACTAGTATAATTTTGTTGAGTGTTGCGTATACATTATGTTCGATTTTAATGAGTCAAAAGTATGAATTTAAAATGTTCATGTAGTTATAATAATAAAATAGGTAGGTCGAATGTAAACCATGTAGTTGACGTGATAAGTGTGTGTGAATTGTGCATCTAATTATTGTGTGTATATATATAATAGATACGCATAAGAGTTTTGTTATTTATATGTAACACATATGGGTTTTGGTGTTATATATATAAATATATATGAGTGGGGTTTATAATATATATATGCGTGCATAGGTGTTATATGTATAATATATATGTGTGGTTTTTCTATATATAATATATATATGTGGGTTTTATTATATAGAATATATATACGTTTATAGGTTTTGTATTATGTAATATGTATAAATGTATATGAGACTTTTAATCTATGCAAAAATTTGAAGAGACAAAGGCCACTAAATAGGTATATATATAATATATATTCAGTATATGTGTTTGTAATGCCTGCAGATGAATATAAAAAATATAATGTGGACATTTATAACATGCAAATTTTATTGATAATGCACATTTATGCATGCACAAACTCAGAATCGAATTGTGAGTTTTATGATATTGCAAGCTTTAATTAGTACAAAATTATATTATCGTGAAATGCTAAGTCCGAGCCAATTATATTTGTGTACTGTGTTATATTGTGAACCATGTTAACTTGGCAAATTATATTATTATGGCGAATCGTGTTAATTTGGTGATCTGTACTAATATGGCAAATAAAGATTAATTTCCCAAACTGTATTGTGAGATTTTGAGTTGTATTGTATGTAAGCTAAACTATTGCATGCCTTATGTTAAATAAAATATCGAACAATGATTTATATGAGCTATGTCATGAATGATATGTGAACTGTGTTATATGTGCAATATATGTTGCATGAAAGATATATTATTTGCTAACCATGTTTTAGTGCGAATTGTGAATTATGAACTATGTTAAATTGTGTGAGCTTTGCTTAATTGTGAATATTGAATATTGTGAATCTGTTAAAGAGATATTTTTTCATTGTGACCTTATGGAACCATTGGATATTGTTTGTAACACCCCTAACCCGAATTCGTCGCTGGAACAGGGTTACGGAGTATTACCAAAGTTTACAATTTAAACTAATAGAAAATTTCAAATATTTCATAACATATAGAATTCATATCAGGAACCAATCATAATCATGCATATTGTTCCTAATACGAGTTCCTGAGGCCCAAAATATACCTTAGAAACAAATTGGGATTAAATAAAAAATTTATAGAAGTTTTCAGAAACTTATAAAATTTTCAAAACTGTAAGGGTCACTCGGCCGTGTGACTCACATGGCTAAAAGACGTGTATGTGTCTTAGATCATGTGGGCATTCGAAAAAGGGACACACAGCTATTTCTAGCACTTGTCCATGCCTGTGTAACTCACTGACTTGTTCCACATGGCCAAGCCACACGCCCATGTGCTAGGCCGTGTGAGCATATTGACTTGTGCTCTTAAAAGATACAGGGGACACACGACCATGTCACTTGGTCATGTGTCACACACGGTTGAGACACACGTCCGTGTCTCTGCTCGTGTGGACGAAAATAGACCATTTTACAAGCCACATTTCTCACCCAATTAAGCATCCACCTACACTCAACATTTTGCATATACGCAAGTCCTAAATAGGCATTCAAAACAAGCCAAAATCGGCTTTAAACATGTAAAATCATCACATACAACCAATATGTCCTTAGGCACCTCAAATGACAACTTATAACATTTAAATCTAAACATTCAATATATCCAATTGTTTAACTAAGTTATATACATATTTGTTCCAAAACTTACCATTTATGTACTTGATCTGTAGCATTAAATGATCATATAAGTCACTTGTAACTTGTGCACTAAAAACACCAATACAAACCATTCAAAAACTAATATCATTATACATATGTGCTTTCCACAAAAAGCACTAAATTACTCCAAGTTATAATACATATTCATATGCATATTCAACTGCCATTTAATTTCCATCCATCAAACATAAATCAATTCACATGTTAACCATACCAAACCACACATCAAACATGATAAGGCCATTTATATATATATACATAGAAAAATATACCAAAACACAACCCAATTCAAATAGCTAAGAACATAACAAAACATGTAGGCTATTATTAGCCAAAATAACCTATACATGCCATTATAACCAAAATTAGATAACCAAATGTACCAAAAGAGCTGATGGATAGTGTGATATAACTTTGACAAGCTTCCAACCCGGACGAGCTTCCAAATCACTATAAAACACGAAAAATAACACAAAATTTAACTTACCATTTAACCACAATTTAGGTAAGTAAACCAAAGCATATCTAAACTCAATTTGGCCAAAAGCCTAACACATATTCATCAACCAAGTTAGCCATGTAATTCATATAAAAACCGAGAATCATGTATGAGTTCAACAACTATTCAAATTCTATATACATGTAACATCTATACCATGTATCCATATATCATATATAAACCATTTCCATGTAATTCATGTAAATACATGTACTAGTTCGTTCGAACTCATATAAACTCGTAATAGAACTGTGCCCGTTGAACCATTTAGAATATCGTTGGATACGCAGGTAGTACACACGAGGTGTATTGAACTGTAGTCCGTCAATTTATGAACATGTATGCTCATATGAGTTGTAAATGGTAAGCTCTTTTGAGCTAAATAATGATAAGCTCCTCCGAGCTGAATAACGGTAAGCTCCTCCAAGCTGAATAGCGGTAAGCTCATATGAGCTGAGTATTGGTAACCCTAATGACATGTCATTTGTATCCTACAAATTCCTAAGGTTCAAACGGGGCTTGGTAATCGTCGTACGTCGTCGGATATGCGATCGATATTCATAAATGATGATAATGCAAATAACATACATCTAATTCAATCAAAACATATAATTACATAATTTAATTACACGAACTTACCTTGATGAGTGTACGTAGATACGGAAGCAAGTAATCCAAGATTTTCTCTTTGCCTCGATCTAACTCCGTACGAGGTCTAATAGGATCTATACGAATGAATTTAACTCTATTTAATATAATTCATATTCAATTTAGCCCAACACATATTTTTGGAAAAATTATCATTTTTCCCCTATAGTTTTAATTCTTTGCAATTAAGGCCTTATCTCATAAAAATGGAAATTTGCACAATTCCTTTACAACCCATCATAGCTGAATTATATACATGCTTATAACAACCCACATTTTTCACAAATTCACAATTTTATGACGTAATTTATCACATTTTTTAATTTAATCCCTAATTGATAATTTCATCAAAAAATTCTTTACAAAAGTTGTTTATCTAACAACAACCATTCATTTTCTACCATTAAACTTCAAAACCCTAACATGTTCATCAATGGCAAAGCTCAAATATTTTAATAGTTTCACAAATTAGTCCCCGAGCTAGCTAGATTAAGCTACAACGATCTCGAAAACAGAAAAATAATTAAAAACGAGACAAAAATCATACCAATATGAGCAATGGAAGCTTGGCCAAATATCAAGTAGAAAAGTGGCTTCTTTCCCTTATGAAAATCGATGGAGATGATAATTGAAGATGATGATAAATTTGTTTTATTTATTTTTATCATAAATAACCTAATTACTTAATTAACCTTTATAATATTTAAAAATTACAAAATTGCCAAGCTAACACATTCCACTAACTTATTAATGGGCTAGTTACCATATAAGGACTTGCACAATTAAGTTCCGTAGCTATTTAATACCATTAGCTATTAGAACTCAACTTTTACACTTGACGTGATTTAGTCTTTTTATCAGATTAAACATGTAAACGGTAAAATTTCTTAACAAAATTTTTATACGGTATTTTTATCATGCAATTGACCATAAAATAATAATAAAATAAGTTTTCTAACTTTAGATTTTTTGTCCCGAAACCACTGTTCTAATTTCATTGAAAACGGGTTGTTACATAGTTGGCATGCCATAGGATTGTGAGTACTCACCCTCATTATTGCGATGGGAATTGTGCTCAGAAATAGCATTGGAGAGATAAGGGAATGTTGAGCATAGCTCCATTCAATGGAGACAGTGCAGGGCTCTATGAGTCGAGAGTGTTGGAGGGTGTGAGCATTCGTGCTACACTTATATTGGAGACAACGTAGGGCTATTTGAGTCCAAAAGTGAAGTGTTATAAGGAGATTCGTTTATCCAATGTGTGGTCATAGAGTCCATTTATAGGTGGTGATAGAGTCCTCTATATGTTTCATAACCATAAAAATGTCTATTTATCATTATTTGAGATTTACAAGTTATGATAGAGCATGAACTGTTATTTTGCATGAATTGTTATTTGGTATGAACTGATATTTTATATGAATTATTTTTTTGCATGAGCTGTCATTTGGTAAGAACTGTTATTTTATATGAACAAATGTTTTATGCAAATTGATAATTTATGTGATCTACTATTTTATACGAATTACTTACTATATGTGCAATGCTTATTTTATGAGAATTGTTGTGCCGTGTGAGTTACTAGTTTGTGTATACTGCAATAATATGTGAATTGTTATATGATGTCACCCTTTAACCTAACTGATATGTTTATTTGTAGTATGTTTGAGCACTCACAGAGTTTTCACAAGCTTATCCACTCTTTTCTAATGTTGCAGTGACTTAGCTTGTGAAGAGGTGTGGGGGTAAGTCATCCAAGTGATCCAAATCGAGGCTATACTTGGGTATGTCATTGTGTTCCCGAACCTAATGAGGAAGGCAATGTGGGACCAAATTATGGGATTTAGAATTATACTTAGTTATAATTGTCGAGTTGTAATTGGACACTAGGGATTATTTAATTGTTTGGTTTAAAACTTTTATCATTGCGTTAGATAGATGATTGAATGATGGATTATGTGTAACATCCCAAAAATCAAGGGTTAGTAGAATCAGGTTTGTGAATCGAAAGAGAGTGATTATGCCTTAATTTTTAAGATTATCTATGCATTTTTAGGAAATAAATGAGGTATTGGTTTGTTGGATAAGTGTTAGTGAAACATTCCTTGAAACCCAAGTTCAAATCCCTTCTCTCTTACCATTTTTATTATTTTGCAAATTTTGCCTTAAACCTTAGTATGCGACATGCTTGTTTTTAAAATAAATATTGAAAAATTATTTCAAGAATGAGGAAAAAGCCTAATGGTTAAAAGAAATATGAGAAAGCATAAAAATTAAATTAGGTCCCAAGTTCGAATCCTTTCCCTTGCAAAATAATTTAATTTTTGGCAAAAATTCCTTATTTTTCATGTGTGTGCCACCCAAGGCTTTTAACCCTAGGTATAAACGTTAATTTTTCACAAATAATCAGCCGTTAATCCTTCTCCTCATTGCCCTAGCCGTTCATCTCCTCCTCTCCCTCTCTTTGATTTTATTTTTTTTCCTTTCCTCCATGAATGCCATCACCTACACCTCCCATTTTACAATCTATTTCTTTTCTTTTTGCGTCAAGATTTTGTACCATCTTCTTTGTTATATTGTTTCCATTTATCCTCATCTAAATCAGCCCCAAATCTGAACTCTTTAACCCCTAAGATCGATCCCGAACATTGCTAAGAAAGTGTCATTGCTATTTCTCTCAACTAGCTTGGGTAAGATGTCTTTTCTCTTCAATTTCTTCATTAATCTTGTCAATTAAAAACCAAAATTTCCAAATCTTGAATTTTTGGGATTTTAAATGATTTCAAAGGCATTTTTCTATATTTTAATGAGATCTCAAACTGTTTTAAAATCCAGCCCCAATTTTGGCCACCATGGGTAGTAGTGTGTACGCTTATGTGCAAGAAAGGAAGCTGTTTTGTTTCTTGGTTATTGCTTATATTTTTCCAAACTTAATCTAAGTTCTTGAACCCTTCTAATCATCTTTTAAAGCCATTTCAATTAGGGTAAAACGTTCTTGATGGATTGGCCACTCGAAACCCACAAATCGTGAAGCGTAAGTACAATTAAGGGTAACTAGTTTGTTATTTCAACATAAGTTTTGTGTAAAGTTTATGAATTGATTAAATGAATAAATTTAATCATTAATTTTATACTGATTTTCCGGTATGTTATTAAATTAGGTGCTGACCAAACGCCCCAAATCATTCGTAAAGGTGAAGAACAATTGTATGTACAGTTTGCATCGATACAGTGTAAGGAATCTAACTAGTTTGGATTCATAAAATAGTTATAATTTCAACGATTGGTTTAAACACATAAGTGGGTGTTTGGGGGATGGTTTAATGGTAAATTGATTGAATTTATACTGAATTTTGGTTTTGGTTCGTTTAAGGAATTATTAAAAAAATTGGAAGATTTGCTAGTGTCCTGCGGGGAAGCAAAAAATAAGGTGTGAGTCCTTAACTCATAAAATTGTTGAAAATGTTAAATATCATGTTATATTTGATAAATTAGCTTGTTTATTAGATTGGCTTAACAGCCAAATTATTGATTTTGTGAGTGGTCGAACCAGGTATGTTTCGAGCCTTAAAAGATTGACATGTTGGCAAAATTGCTAGTTTGGTAGTATGAATGTTTGATGGAGTTTGTAATTGCATATTGAGTTATGAGATATAAGAATGTTTGACTGAATGATATAATGTGTTGAGATATTAAGCTTATGTATTATTTAAACGCATGAGTTATTTATTATATTGTGTACTGAAAAAGGTGTTATTTATGCATAATGAAAATATGTAAAGTATATGAAATTGAACGATATTGATTGATACCAATACAATGGCAATTTGAAAAATTGGAAAACTATTTCCATTTATTGAAAATATGTGATTATTGAGGACATGTTGATCATTTCAAATGAATGTGAAAAGTATTGAGATATGATTGTGTATGAGATTGTGTGACATATTGCATATGCATTGGGTTGGGATTTTGTAGTTGACAGAGGAGTTCTGTGGAGTACTGGTGGCATATTAAGTCCGCATGATTCATAGTCAGTACACTACACTTGGAGTACCGAGGGGAATGGCGATTTATCCCATTTTTACTGGCAGCTTGTCTGCATTTTTACTGTCAAAATTTTCTGCATATTGTTATCGATGGTTTTAACAACAATGGGCTTAAGCCCATAATGTTTTGGAATTCAGATGACGAGTTCTGGGGAACTCGTGGTGTGTAATGGATGGTATGGGTAGAAACCTTTTTGCATTGCATCATGCTCACGACTTATTCGAATGTTATAGATTTATGATATGTGTTGTATTGTGTTGTATTGAAGGGTATCGAAATTAATGATAGTTACTCAAATAGATGATGTCCCATGCTCATACACCGTTTGACATCAATTTGATAGTGGCTATGTAATGATATGAAATTCCTATGGTGGTTATGTATCCTTCTATTAATGCTAATATGTTTCATTGAATTTGATGTTTTTATCTATTTAAATAATTGTTCAACTCACACTGAGCTTTTCGTAAGCTCACCCCTAATAGTGTTTAACTTTTCAGGTAAACCTTGAAATTAGGATCAAACTCAGCATTCAGTGAATCACCTTGGACCTTGAACTATTCTTAATAAGTATTATTAAGTCTTTTTTGGTTTTGGCTTGTAAATTTTAATTATTTCTGGTCTGTGGCTTGATAACTTTTCTTTTGGGGATTTTTGCATGCATGAATTACTCAAGCATAATAACCAGATAATGCATGATATCGAACTTAAGTAAAATTTGATATTGCTCCCTAGTTTCTGCTGCATTGCAAAGGAACCGTTTTTGAAAAACAATTCGATAAGGAAACTAAGTTTCCAAATGACTTGAAAAATGGTATTTTTTTACTGCATTAGTTTAACATCGAGTGTTTTTTTAAGAAGAGCGACAAGCAAACAGTTTTTCTAAAACAACACTATCAACAATAAAATGAATCCTAAGTATACACGACCTAATGAATGAATGCTTTTAAGCTAACTCAAAATACAACTACGATTTTCTCTAAAATGAGTTTATTTAAGGTCTTCAAAAGTAATGTAAGTTACTTTAGCCATTTCGGTGGCTAATTGTAGCCTTCTCAATCTAGCCATAATGTTTAGGCCAGGTTTGGGAGGTTACATTATGATTGTTTGATAATTTGTTTGAATAACTGTTCGACTAACTTGCAAGTGCAAGTTGAAGAGCCGTTGGTCATCGAGGTAAGCCTTAGATGTTTTATGTGTGATTTGGATACAAACATGTGCTTGGTATGCATGACATGTAACACAGAATTTGGTCAAGTCATGTAAATTGTTAAATGTCTGCTAACTGATTAATTAATAATGTTATGAGGTTGTGCGAGATGCTTTAATAAATTTTCCAAAATAAGACTTATACGTTTAATCCTACAATACTATTGTTAAACTTTGTGAAATGGAGTTTTTCCCAACATATTACTATATATTACGTTCCATATCTAATTGTACGTTTTTAAACTAAACGGTTTTCCACGTCCCTACAAATATAGCCTTTTTAAAAATACCCTATTGCATGCACGTTTGTTTAACTAAAGTTTTCGAGGTAATTGTCTGATAAATATTAAATTTTGAGTTAGTCTTGTTGTTGATTGTTGATTAGGGTAGCGCAATGGAAGCATGATATTAGGTTTTTATTAAATATTCCATCATTAATTGTGTGGTCTGGTTGGTTGGTTAGTGTGTTTTGTGGTTGTTTAAATGGAGAGTCGCGGTGGCTAATGTGATGTTCAAAATTTGGGTCAGACCGTCCCGATTGGGTTTTGGGGCGCCACATTTTAGGTGTTAAATTGATAGATTTTAAAAAGGGGCCAAGCTGAATAAAATTTAAAATTTATTATAGAAATAAGCAATAGGATGTCTCTCACGAGTAATAGTGAAATCGAATTTCAATTTGGAGCTTTAAATTAAAAGTTATACTTGTCTCGATTTGAGGGACTAAATTGAACAAATTAAAAAATATGTATGATTTTGAAATTGAATGTGTTTTGATATGTAATTTGATACTATTTTATGATTGAATTATTATTCGTAGTTGTAGACAACACAAGACCGTTAAGAGGGAAAGGAAAGGCGAGAGCTGACGACGAGTGACGGGAGCTTTCGGTTTGTATTTATATGATCCAATTGAATTTAATTATTTCTTATACATGTTAAATTACATGATTTAGTTATGAGGTAAGATGATATGTTTGATATGGTATGCCGCGACAGAGGACTAAATTGAATAGAATAGAAAGTTACATGGCTTATTAGATATATGAAATTGATATAAAATTGAGTTAAGATATGTTATATATGGTACTAGAATAGTGAATTGATGATTAATTGAGATTGATAGATTGGAGTGACACATATAATGACATTGGAAATTGGTTGCCTATTAAATGTACATGTTATACTTTGGTTTATCCGATGATGCACTTTGTGTGCCAGTATAATTGCTTCAGCTTGTTCGATGGTGCACTGTGTGTGCCAATATGTTTCCTTCAGTTTATCTGATGATGCAGTACGTCTGTCAGTATATTTCCTTCGATTTATCTAATGATGCATTACGATGCCAGATTGAGATGCAGGTTGGTTAATTCATATATCCATCCTGAAATCTGAGTAAGGTCAATAGGATTATATAAACATGATTTGGCTAGGCTATATGGTAGATTGAAATGAAATATGAATTTATTTAGTATAATTGCTCACATATCCTCTTCATTGGATCCATGTTATTCACATCAGATTGCACGATGTCCTCCATACCTATCCTTGGCATCATTTTGGGCATTACCATTGTCATTAGTGGTAGTGCAACCATGAATGAGGACGATGATGATGATGCCCCTTGAGCATTAAGGGGTGTAATAGCAAATGCATCCATCCTCTTGTCGATATTACTCATTTTTTCATCGAGCAACAAGCTGAGATCGTTTAAGTCCCAAAAGTTCAAACCATGGACGGCCCATTTACCACAAATGTTATTGAACATGAATTGAGTCATCTTTTTTACTCGATTGTCCTTGCAATGCTTATTGAGTTGTTTAACTTCTTTGATGGTCCTTTGGGAGAAGAAACTTTCTTGGTTCACCATATTCTTTCTTTGTTCCATCTCAGGGATCATCTTGAACTTGAAGAGCACTTGTTGGACTCCTATGGGGGATGGCCAAACCTTGGGTTGGGATTCATACTGACTACATATGATAGCACAAGCGTCGATCCTACAAAGGGTAATCAACTCACTCATCTTTTTCATCTAATCCTTCTTTCTTTTCTTATAGGTGGCTTTCCTTAATGAATCATTGGTGATATAAGCAAGCTTAACCTTCTTTCTTGTCATGGCTTGCAAATCAAAGAGGATATTTGAATGGTTTTTTCATTTTCATTTTCATTTTCATTTTCATTTTCTTGTATATTACTTACCTAAACAACAAATGAATGCTTTATATTGAGGTGGAGTGAAAATCTTCTCAAATTAAATGACAATAATAACCAATAATTTTAAAATATAAAAGATATCACTATAATGCAATACAAAATTTATAAATTTGATAAAATAAAAATATATTACTAATCCTTATACAAAAAAAATTTAAGATTTAGACTTTATACTTATCAAGTTAAAAATTAAAGTACCTCTAACTCTTTTATTTAAAAATATCAGTCTAATAAAATGTCTTCTGGTAGGGGAATGTCTGTTGGCAGGGCGCGATTTGCTCCAAGATTTCAACAATTTCTTTCTTGTTTCATTTTGCTTTGTTGTCCGTCTTTTATCTTTTTTTCAAGAATAATTGGACGGTGGTGGTTGCTTGTGCATCCCTGTTTCAGTGGGGTTTTCGAGGCTTTCAATGGCGTGCTGCTTGAGAATTGTACGGTGGCTCTCTACGTGTAAGGAATAGTAGAGCTCAACCTGCGTCTAGGGTTGATTGATGGATTAGGATGGTCTTCTTGATCGGTGTTTTGTCGTTTTCGCTGTACATGTTTATCTTTTATTACTTTTACTTTTCTTGCATGATTTTACATTTTCCTGCGGGCAAAACACTAAAAAAGCCCTTTTTTAAAAATTTTCCGAAATAGGCCGGTTTTTTAATTATTTACCGGAATGGGCCATTTTCGCTGACTCGCGCGCGTGAACAGTGCCCCAACGGTCAAATTTTTGACCGTTGCCCCCCCCAACGGTCAGATTTTTTACTATAAAAACCCCTCCCACCCCTTATTTTTTCACAAACAAATCCCATCTCAATTTCATTCAAAAATTCTCTCAAATTCCTTCAAAAATTCTCTTAATTTCCTTCCAAAATTCTCTTAAACTCTCAAATTCCTTTCAAAATCCTCACAATTTCCTTCAAAAAATCTCTCAACTCCATATTAAATTTCTTTTTCCATTCAATTTCATTTTTTTAAGAAAATTTTAAATATTTTATTTTTTAAAATAATTTTAAATTTTTTATATTTTCAACAATGGTCAATCATTGATTCGCCTTGATAGGAATCACATATTGGTGGAGCAAATGAAAATGGTAAGTATTAAATTTAAATTTTAAATTTTATTTAAGATATTTTTATTTATGTATTTTTAGATAAATATTAATTTATTTTTGTTATAAAAGTCTCAAGATCGGGTATCGAATGCAATATTCGAATATGCATGGTCCTCCATCACCGTTAGTAGAGAACCACCATGGAAGCGGATTTTGGCACGTGGCGACGGTAGGTCGGGATGCAAGTTGGAGCCAAACCGATCAAGGCGCCATCGAGAGGTGGAGACCGAGACGCACACATTTCATCTTCCATGTGGAGAGTGCACTATCACTCTAGAAGATGTCCATCTGCATTTGGGATTGCTTGGTGGATGTGCACCCAACACGGGTCTGCCCAATCTAGCAATTGGGAGGCGGTGTGCTACGAGCTTTTAGGCGCTGTTCCAGATAAAATGGATGGAGGTAAGGTGGAGATGGGCTGGTTACGTGCCACCTTCCCCAATCTGAATGAAAATTCAACCGAAATTGAAAGAATTCGATATGCCCGATCATACATTCTTCAAATAATTGGAGGCTATCTGATGGCCTACACGTCACGGAGCCGTGTACATCTAAGGTGGCTGCTAAAACTCATTGATTTTAGAGCAGCCGGTGAATTTAGTTGGCGGTCTGCCGTCTTGGCAACATTATATCGAGAGATGTGCGGGGCGACCAAATCGAGGAGGGTAAAAATCGGAGGTTGCCTGTCACTACTGCAATCATGGGCATGGTTTCGCTTTCCATTTCTACGTCCTCGAGTGAACCACCCATATACATTCCTACTCGTAACGAGGTAAATTTTATATTACATTGTGAAATTGTTATGTAAATTTTGTAAGCATAAAAGTATGCTAAAAATTTATTTAATTAGGTGGAACCATCCGGCAAGTTATCATGGATTAACGTCTGAACTTGAAGATATACGGCTTCTATTGGAGCAATGGTCGGAAGCAGAAGTAAGTATTATTGCAAATAGATATTTCCATACATTCGCTAGTGGATTGATATTTAGTATTTAGTATTATGTATATATGTAATAATGCTTGTGCGCACTGTTCGAAACGTATGTTGCAAAGGTAGTCTGCCCCTTCTTCGTTTTGGGATCGTAAGATTGCCAACATCTCGTGAAAACGATCTTTATTCATTTCATACCCTACCAATATAAGAACATAGCGAATATTTTATACCACTTCTACCAATAAAACTAATTCAAAATGACAAACGAAATAATACAGTTATATAGTAAATACCCATGTTGGTCACTTGTCGTTGTTCGATCTTAGATGAATATTGCCTGTAGTAGTTCGAAGCAACGTGTCTCAGGCAATATCTATGGTGTGTACGCCACAGCTGCTTCCTCTCGATCAAATGCAGCTAGTATACCGTACCGATCCGAAATAACGCAGATATCAGTTGGGGCACACATGCCTCCTTAACCTAGAGAGAAAGAAATCTCACCATCGACGACTCCCGGTGTTATTGCAAATGCAATTGGAAGAATTCTCCCACCGCCGTCCCTGTACATCGCAAGCAATAGCCGATGAGTGTACCTACCGAACATGAAGGTACCAATCAATTTGTACCAACGGCTTGCGATGGAAATGCGTCTTAGCATTGCTTAAAGGTCCAAAATAGGCGTTTGAACACTTGGCATCCACGTAGCAATCGGCCGCTCTAGTACGCATGTTCCGCTTTCAAGGTCCGTGATGGCACCGGGACGTATCTCTAGCACCGACACTATTGCCATATTTCATTATATGAGGCGTCCCACCCACTATGCATCTTCTCCAATGCCTTTGCTTAGCTATCCAAGCCTTACAGAAGAGGGCGTACCCCATTTGGCTACGGATGTTGGCAATTATCACCAAGATCAAGTCCTAGGATCCGCTTATCGTGGGCGATCAAGCTAGCCAACATAGTGAATCCATTTTGGATGATCTTCCAAACACCTACAGAGGAGGGAGTACATTAAATAATGCAACATTGGAAAATAAAATATTATTCAGCACATTCAATATCAGCACTGCAAAGACATGTATGTGGACCTTTGTACTTTTGATCTCCCACAACCCTGTCCTCTTCCTTAACGAGGCGACAATTTTCCATGAATATGTGCCGTCTTGCACCGCACACTTCGCCTCAAACTTATCAGATTTTGATTTAACGACGTGGTAATTAACGCCATTTTTGATGCTATGCTGTTTCAAAGAACCAATAAAACTATCCTTATTGGTAAACTGACTACCAACTTCAAGTTCACCGAGATCTACCCCCGGACTTGTACGATCACGCAACTGGTGTGGTAGATCTGGAAACTCTAACGCATCATCTGCTGACAGATCGACATTATGCATGTGGGTTGGAGGTGAGTATGCTCTGAATCGTGGATTTTCTTCATCATCGCACTCCTATCACCATCTTCACCTTCGTTGGAATAGGCCCGCTCGTAAAATAATCCCACCTCTACACCATCCGGCCCAGGCTCTCGAGGTGGATCCACATCGGACTCATCTTCTAACCCACAATCATCTACAGCATACGACGTCTCCTCACCGGTTGATGTCGTAGGTAGTACGTCATCCCTTCTTCTGGGCATTTGATAACGTCCCCTATTGGATGTAGATTGCCATCCACTAGAACTTGATGCAGTTCCCCATCTCGTATTTCCAGCGTCAATCGTCGAGCCACCGACGTACATGTCCCATCCACCACAGAGTGTCTTGGTGGGGATGTGCATTCGACACCACTACCGAACATGGGCTGTTCCGTATTTTGAAACCCGCTAACCGAGTGTCGGCCAAGGGTCGTGTATACATCTCAGACACTGGATAGAAGTACATCAGTTGGTGACGTAAATTGTACATATAACTCAATATAAGTTGCTCCGCTAGCAAGATGAGTCCGCACCATTGCCTCCAAGCTACGAAGACCTTTTATGTCGAACGACTCATATGTCACCGGATCAACAGAAGAATAAAATCGATACGTGATTGACAGAACTTTCATTGGCGTCGTTCCGAAGATTTTACGCCTAATTCTTTTACGAAGTTCTGTCAAATCTATGTTTTGGCTAAATGACAGTCGCACCGTATTCTCTGACAAAAAAACAACACCATTCTCGGTGTGGCAAACCTCACCATCATAGTAA